>NC_135779.1:8129391-8144859 GCF_028453695.1 Augochlora pura
TTAACATGTTAGTGACAATAATTGATTGAAACGGAGATGTGAAATAATTTTTTTCAGCAGGAATAACTTGGGAAATTTTTGCGTTAATAAATTCAATGTCACTTGTAATTTAATACTTAGAAAAATTAATTTTGACTTGTATACAATATTAAGTACTCACTTAACTACCTCATCGAATTAATGACCACTGATTACCACTTGAATTACCACGACTGACTACTACGATGGCCGCTAGTGACCACGGGTGGACCAAGGGTCAGCAGTAATCAATGGAAGTCCATCTTGAATCGGAAAAATTTAGTCAGAATATTTTCGAGGACCGTCTTACGAAACACGTTTACATACTTGCGAGGACAATAACAGACTGAGGAAATGAAAAACAACATTGCGCAGGACGCCTACCTGATAGTAACGGTCAACAATGATTTGCATATTGCTTATTCCTGATTTCATAAAATTTCTTTCACTAATAAATTTATTATTTCTGATGTCTAAAAATTTATAACATTTCCGATAATTAGAAGTATGGTCAAGTATTCTCTTTTCTATTTTTACAATTAACATGTTACTGACAATAATTTATTGAATCGGAGATGTGAAATAATTTTTTTCAGCAGGAATAACTCGTGAAATTTTTGCGTTAATAAATTCATTGTCTCTTGCAATTTAATTTTAACAATCCTTAGAGGTTTTTTGGAGGGTTTACTAATATCATTTGAATGCTCCTTTGGGGGATCAATTGTTTTACGTTGATATCTTCAGTATGCTTGTTTGCGTGAATTCATTGTTGCGGAGACTTTTTGTGGGTTAATTTGTCGGAGTTATTTTGTGGGAACCAAAGTCCCAAGTAAACTCAACTACTTGGCCTATTTTACGTTGCCCTGGCAATGTTTTTTATTGGGTATACTATATGTTAAGGTTATGTTATAAATATGCTATATGTTACAATTTTCAATCGTTGCGCTCAAAAAATTTATTCGACGCCCTTTACGTGAAATACAAAATGCATGACGTCGGTAACGAACGCGTTGAAAACAATATCGTTAAATTAAAGATATTTTCAGAATAAAAGCATTTTAAAAATATTTCCAATAAAACGTGATCTGTTATTTTTAATTACATTTAGCCGCGCCGAAAATCCCGAATATTTCATAAAATCCAAATATTACATTAAACGAAATTCAAGTTCTATAGTTCACTCACATAACACAATCAAAATTACCATATATAATACGTTGTAACAAGTATTGTTAAAAATTAAATTTCCAATCATTCTATCACCCATGTAAAATCATCACGTTCATTTAAATCGTATTCTTCTTTCGCGCGGCAGTGTAAATAGCGAGGAGAAAAGTAATTCGCAACAACGAAATTACAACGTCAGATTATCGTCGTTGACGGACGTGGGCGGCAAGCGCGGGGGCGGGGGCGTAGGAGGACCATGGGACGACGATTCGTTCAATTAGAATTTCGGGCCGGTTCCGGGACACTGATTTAAATTCAAATATTCGCCGATAGAGCGTACCGAAGACACGGGAATGAATAAAATATTTTTCCGCGCGGGGGTTGGGCTCGGAGCGAGTACGTGGAGGGAATTGTTTTGGCGGAAGCGTGGGAGGAGGACCGGGAGTCGGTCAGCGGGCCGCCGACGACGACGACGACGGGAATTGTGGCGTAGAGCGGCCGGATCGCTTTAAAGCGGATTCGATCAAGCTTTTTTCGGTTCCGAGCGTGCTTTTTCCTTCGAACCGATTTTTTTTCACCGGCCGTTTTTTTTTTTTTATTCACGCTGCTTCCAGTCGCAAGGGGTAGTTTTGTTGATCCATTCGCTTTTTCTTTAAAATGCCCGATTTTTGGTGAAACAAACTTGGAGTCGCTTTGTACGGTATTTTTGATTATTTGACGACGAAGCTGCGCGAGAAAAACGAATTCGGGAGCAAAGAGAAATCAAAGAGGAATCAAAGAGGGGTCGGAGAGTGTCAGAGAGCGTTAAAATACGGCTTTTTTCAGGCTTTGTCTTTTCCTTTTGAACAGATTGTAGTCTGGATTTTAGCAAAGAATTCAAGATATTTGTCGGGATAAAGACGGGAAATTCCTCCAGGTGTGATTACGGCTGGCCACCGTTGTAAATTAACATGGGACTTACCCTTCGGAACTTTTCCTTTTTTTATGATACGTCTTGGATATCGAGGCCGAGAGAAGCGAAATCCTAAAATTAGCAATGAAGTATGCGTTCTCTCGGCAGGACAAATAATTTAAATCTAAATTGCCTACCAGCTGTTAGCGAAAAATCCTAAACTGAAAAATAGCCGGCTAGGGTGTCGTAAAGAATGTTAAAGCTGGACACTCACAATATTGCACGAGTATTATAAATTTGATATCGACGAGTTTCGTTGTAAAATGCATCCGACGCGTTTCGAAGTGTCTCCTAGAAACGTTTCGCGCGTGGATATTGTTCGAATGCGCATTACACGGCTCCCCGGAATTGTACGGGCAGGCGAGATTTGAATAATTCAGAGAAAAATTGAATGCATTGTTGAAACAAACCCGGCCGGAATAATTCTTTGTTGCAACCTCCTCTTTGTCTCATTTCGCCACTCTCGCGCGTCGAGGATCATTAAAAGTACTATTGTGGGTATACTATTTTGACACGCGTGTAGAAAAGGTCGCGCGGCTGCCTGCGAAGTTGGCCGAAGAAGTCCACGCTCCTCTATCCGAGTAAAACGTTTCGAAGTATTCTATGGAACATATGTAAACGCGGATTAAGCATGGAGACGCGTACGTGACTGCGCAAGTTTTCGTGCGACGAGAAAACGACGGGGAAAATCATACGTCGAGTTTTGAGAGGCCGGTCGTCGCGAAGGCTTCAATCTTCGTACGTAAAGTAGGCTCAACCTCGAACGAAATTTCTTGTGGGCTGTACATATGTTTAAATCTTTCTCGACGAATAATTTTTTACGGTTTTCCGGTTTTAACCCTTTACAGACGAAGCTATTTTATCACATATTTGTCCAGCAATCTTTTGCAGCACCATTTACAAAATGACGGCATTTTTGACACTATTTGTAGGAATTATATGGTTTACGTAAAAACAAAGTAACTTGTTAAAAATCATATATTTTTCAGTGCACTTTTGGAAAATGATATAAAATAAATTAATCTTCATTGGAATTATCTCTGTTTGGTTTAAAATTAGAATTTAATTTGTGCAGAATTAAAGGAACAGAAATCAATTATTTAAGTTTATTGACGAATACAATATTTAAAATTTTAACTATTTTTAAATATAAACGAATCTGATACTGTTATAATTATTTTAGAAAATAGTGTAACAGTTTTTAATGGTCCCTCAGAATCGAGTGCAAAGGGTTGATACTTTCACTGCCGCGCAGTCACTCCGCGTAAGTAGAAACAGACTGCGATGGTCAGACAGCTTCGAACCACGAGTTATTGATAGACCGCGAATTTAAATCATTTATGAGAAAATTGTATACTTCTAATTTAAAATTGTAAAAATATTAGAAGAATTTGAAAATGTCAGTGAATTATTTTTAATCTGTTGAAATTATTAAAATGGGAAGAAATATTTTGATTAGCTTCTATTATTCGAAATTGACGTAGACAATTTTCATTTTGCATAAAGATCCGCAGTCCAATTATCACACTTAAAGAAATATATCATACGTTCATGATGTTTGCACTCTGATATCTTCTTCTTTACTTAGTCTTACATGCTCTTGTGTACTTTACTTTGTCATCGTTTCTCATTACAGCGTTACCGTCACCGTAAGAATCTCGTTGCATGCAATACTTGCAGATTACATTTTATATAAAATTATACTTGCAATGAGAAATTACATTCCATCAATTGAATAAATGAAAATTAAATAAAAATAAAAATATGCTGTATAACAACAACTAATATAAGAAGAAAAGCTCGCGCTAAAATTCTGTGAAAACATTGTCCGATCTTTGAGACTAAATAATAAAAAAATAAAAAGATGTCCGCTCTGAAAGGGGTAAGCATCGCGTCTGGGCGATCGAATAGCCTCGCGCTTCTTCGAGGGGATTCGATGACCGACCCTTTTGCATTATTGACCCTCGATAATCTGGACCGCGGGGATCGATCCTTCATTCTTCGTTACTAAAATTGTGTCTCCGTGTCCTCGAACGTATCGGGGCCCGCGCCTTTATTCCGCCAATGTCGCGATCGAGCATTCTTGGCACGAATTTTCGGGGTCACCATTGTTACATTATCGAGTGCACTCGCGGACCCATCGCGCGTTCTGCAAGAACCCGGGCGGAGGTCGAGGGGCATGCAAAAACGGTAAACGTGGAACAATACGTTCTCGATCGCGGCATTGAACTTCTTCAAACGTACCCATTGTCTCCGCGGTCTGTCCGTGAATGCCTCATCTGCACGCCGGGGGAAACCTCGGCCCACTCAGACTCTTATCGTACCGCAGCAATATTCCTCGAATCTTTTGTCGCTGCGGTGCTCCAAGAAATTGTTTATCGTCTCTTTAACACGCTTGGCTGACGACGATCCTCGGCGGAGAGCTTTCGGTGTGCGTGCAAGTCAGCGAGATCTGCGAAACGCATCTTTGCAATTTTCGTTTAGAGGCGCTGACGGAAAATTAAAAACGCTTGTTTGGTATTCTTTTTCATATTAATAGCAATTTAAATAAAAATGCATGTATGTGCTGGTCTTTTTAACATATTAAGAAGGACAAGAGTAATGTTGTCGGTTTTTAACCCTTCGTACTTGAATTTTTGCACTAAATTCTGTTATATTTAAAACATTGTTAATACTGCGGACTATTCGTGAGTTATTTATTTAATATATCTGCGGCAAATGTTAGTATAAAACTCTCAATAAAATCAGAGCATTATCGTTACATTCATAAACTAATCCGAAACTGTCGCTTTTAGTACTCTGAAAATCTAGCGTTAAAAATGTAAATGTTATATAGAACGAGAAGCTTAATGCCATACGCTTAAAATAATATAATTATGTTTTAAAACGGGATTGAATATTAATGCGAGTCACTGTATGCAATTGCATTCCAAATGCACCAAATCTGCAGTCTAATAACTAGACTGTAGATCTTTATGCAGGATAAAATATTTCTATGCCATCTACAAACAATAGAAATCGAACTTCCTTAAATTCTTCGAAAATCTTCACTGATTTACTAATTTTTCTTATAAACAATTTTCCCATAATTTATCGTCTGTGACTGAAACCATGCGATCCTTTCCCCGATCGTCAAAAGACGTTCACGAAAAGGAAAAATCCGATCGATCAACGACAGATCGATGTAGGCTGGATCGAACGGCAGGCAGGCGAACAGAAAAATAGAGAGACGGAGGGGGAAACGGGGAGGGAGAGGAGGAGAGAATGAGAGAAACGCATCTCGAAGTTAAGCGCCGGAGTCGTAGGTTCCCGATTCCCTCAAGGACAGGCACGTCCTTCGCTAACTTGATCCCCCTTCAACCTTTTTCCTCGAGCACTTCTCGCGAAGAAGGTTCAGAGCTGTGGGGGAGGAGAGGAGAGGAGAGGCGAGGAGAGAGTCCCGGCCACCCACTTTTCTCTCCGGTTGCCATGGCTTTGAGCATCGTCGAGGAACGCAAAGGCCAAGTGTCGCGACCACGGCTGCTACCCTTGTGCATCGACTACATCATTCTTCACCCCACCCTTTTCTCTTCCTTCTTCTTTCTTTCTCCATTCTCTTATCCTCCTTTTCTACCTCTCTCTCTCTCTCTCTCTTATTTTGACCCTCACTTCCCTTTCTCCCACGCACACTCTAACACCATCTCCTTCTATCTTGATCCCATTTCACCTTCACATACTTGCTGTTGCGTTTCCCGGCATTTTCAATGAATTCTTTATTTGCGAAGCTGATAGATATCTTCGATCGAAAATTGCTTTGAACATTAACCCTTTGGAATACGATTCGTTTAACATCAGCAATTCCTCGGTCTTGATTGTTTCTTTACGAAAAGGAGACATTTTGTTACTCGTTACTGGCTTATAGCGTTCACATTTCATATGACAAAGTACATTTCATGCACTTCGATGCAAATTGAGTCGCTTTTTAAAGCTTGCCTTGAATAATATAAGAATGGTCTTGGAACGCTATATGACAATTTTAACGCTGCCTCGGAGTTGCCACTCGAGTGCAAAGGGGTAAGAACTTTCGCCCTTTAATATATTTAATTTCAACAAATTTCAACGAATCAACTGAATTTAAATAAACCAAATACAATAAGTTTTCTACGATAAAGTTAATCGTGCTCGCAAACGAACAAATGGGACAGTTATCGACTGACCCACGGTAACCGGTTACAATTGCGAGCAGGTGTTCGACACGGTTTTTCGGAACGCGACGGCTCCCTTAACCAGATAAGCGTGTGCAATCGCCGGGAAAGGCGAAGGCGGAATCGACCGACAGGAATCGTTCGACTAATGGAGCTGTAGTTTGTAATGTCGGCAACTGACTCCTGGCAACTCTTTCGTCGGCTAAGCTGTGCCCCGGCCCCCTTTCCAGCTGAATTTACTCGGACGGGTTTTAGCCGGGCTTTGTGTACACCGAGCGCGGTCGGTTTCGTGGAAACAGCAGGCAATTAGAAGCACACCGTGGAACCTTTGTTATACGAACCCGTGTTATTGGGACGCCGCGCCGAAACGTGACGTCCTATAGGACGACTCACGAGGACCACTTGACGATAACACCCTGATTTCGACCCTCGGTCGTTTCTTCCGTCGATCTCGCGGGCACGGAGTACGGAGAATACAGTGGAACCTCGATTGGGTGAGCGAATGTTCTGATAATAGAACGACAAATTGCAACAGGATAAAAGTCGATTTTTTAGATAGTAAATAAGGTGTAAATATTAGGTTGGGGAGAAAGAAATGCATTATTTTTATATGAAGTTCGAGACTTTAAATGAGACTGTCTCTTTATTATAGTGCAAGGGGTTAATATTTGTCGATACGAAAGTTCTCTAGTATAGCATCTATGATTACTATCAGAATGACTCTCATGGCTTGTGCGAATTACTACATTGTTATAAAATAACAATCGAAGATCGGAAATACACATTATCCAACATTATCCGGTTTTATTTAAAGATATTCGACATTATCCAGCATTTACCAACATAGTCCATTATTATCCGACAATATCCACCATTATTCGACATTATCCAACATTATCCAACATTATCCGACAAAAAGTCGACAGTCGCAGCGATGACCGATCACCTCGCAGCGTTTTCGTTGCTCGCTAAGCGCGGCGCAACAGATTTTAGCGCATCTCGAGACAAATCGGCGATAGGATCGCGACGCCATTCAGTTTCCGATGAATCGCGGCATTTATGTGTATATACCTGTTGTGCAGAGCCATATTGACTCAATATCAAGCCGCTGAAGTGTATGGGAGGGGAGAGCCTCCGTTGGCCCCGCTATAAAAGCGTACGATATTACGTCGACTCCTACACACGGTCCTCTCTGCGCCCGGTTATCTTTGTAACAATGAACACGGAGGGGAACAAAAGAGAAAGCAATATTCCAGACACAATAACATGCTCAAACGAAGATGGGTAACGCGGCGCCGGTGGGACGGGTTCTTCGGTTCGCCCGGATATGTTTATACGGCGTATCGTCCGATAGAAATAATGCACGATGAAACCGAGCGAACGTGACAAGGAGAAACGATGGATATCGATGCGCGTACCGAACAAGTTTTATCGAACCTGTTCTTGCACGTGTTCCGTATGCGATGGGTATTATCATCTTCGCGGAGGAACAACACGTTCGCGAGAGATACTAATTTTTAATTTGGTTCAAACCGGTGCCGTCTCTGATTAATTTGAACTCTTGTCCCGATTTCATTGATTAACTCATCCGCTGACGACTATGAGATATCTCATGGCACACAACAAGAACGGAGGATTTATTTATTATTTTTTACTTATTCTTATTTCTTAGTTATTAGTATTTATCTATTTAAAAGAGGGAGATAAAAATTAAAATTTTACAATCGGATTGTGTTGTCATGAAGTTATTAACTTTTCGTTATTATTTCCTTTAATCTTTGTCCATTTAGCAGCACCGATTTTAATAGTATAGAACAGTAAATTAAAACTAAATAAAATAAAATGAAACCAGATAAAGTAGAATAGAGTAAAATAAAGTAGAATAAAGTAAAATAAATCAGAACAAAGTAAAATAGATCAAATTAAAATAAAGTTCAATAGATTAGATTCAAGTTAAACACAAGTCAATTTCGGTACTACTAGAAGTGCAACATTATTATGCATTGCATGCGTTCTTTTATATCGCGAAATAAAGATGCTGAACAACGAACTGAAAGAACGAAAAGTTTACGAAGCTGTCTATCGTTGCATCCCCCGACAGAACAACTTCAGGGAAACCTAGATATACACCTGCCGTGTACAATTGTAAAATTTGAACTTTGATCATTTGTCCGCGTGTCCGGCGTTATGGTCGCGCCACTGTGCGGCGGTCAGGACACTTGATCGGTTAATAAATCATGGTTGTCGGGTATCGGCGACGACGTCGACGCGTCCGCCGGCAATAACGAGCCGTCCGATAAGCGAGCAAAGGGGAGAAGCGGCGTTGTTTCGCGGACGGTCGTGTTTTCAGAGACGCTTTTGCTTTTGCCTCCGCAACCGTCGCCGTCGGTATGCATAACCTATTTTTTCCCTCTTTTCCGGCCCGCTGGCAGAGCCCGCCCCACCGCGGGTCCTCATCGCCGGTGCCGGTCGGGTCGCATCGCTTCTATGCTCCCACGTGAACCGAATAATGAAAGCCATCGGATGGAGAGCGGTCTCTGAATCTTTCAACCGGCGCGCGGAACGGAGAAAAGCGGAGAGAATCGGTGCACCGTGTGCATACCACCCCCGCCCAGATGCATACACCGCCGCGGTCCAATTTTTCCGATGCGTTGCGTAACGCCGGCACAATGCCGCGAGACCCTCCGCGACATTTAACCTTTTATCCCCGTTGTGTCCGCGCCGAATCTCGCGACGATCATCGGCCCCCTGCCACCTTCCAGCTATCTTTTAGCTACCCTATAGCTACCTTTGAGCAACCTTTAAGGAACCTTTCAGCTACCTTCGAACAATGTTCGATCTTCGAACAACCTGCGAACAACGTACGAACAATGTTTAAACCTTTGCACTTGAAGCCATTTCAACTGCGAATCTAAAATAATTTTTCTGGCTTCTACTGTCTCCATTTTATGTAACATTTATTTTATGCGTATGAAATTGAGTCTCGTCACTCATATAATAATTACACTTTTAACAATTTTTATATCTAAACCTTCGTGATGTCTAATTATTAGATTCGTGATGATAATTTTGGAATGTATTACAGTAATTTTAATGGCACCGCAGTGTCGCCTCTCGAGTGCTAAGGGTTAATATACCTTCGAACAACCTTCAAGTTATCTTTGAACAATCTACGCACAACCTTCAATGCTACGAAAAAGTTTTGCCGAAAACAGACAGAATATTCTACAAATATATTTATAAATATAATTATTGAAAATGTATATTAAAATTAAGTTGCATTTACTATAAATGTGCATCGCATATATCATTTCTCGAAGTAATAGAAATATCAAAAGAATTTTAAAATGTCAACGAACTATCGCGAACCTGTCAGAATAATTAAATAAAGAATCAACGTTTCCTTTAGCTTCCTATCGACGCGAACAATTTTTATTTTGCACGAACACCCGCGTTCTATTAATTACCAGTAGCAAGTTCGCCGTAATACCTAATAGAGCGTATATTCCGCATTTCCGAAAATCACGAACCGCTAATTAAATCTGATCTGCGTTTCGATCGGAAAATTAATTATACAGAGAATAATATCGGCTGCTACAATTAATTCGTGTGCTATTAGACCCATTAGATTTTTCGCGGGTACATAACATCACCGAATGTAATCGGTCCCGAAATAACCTGCGCGTATTAATGGCCGCGAAATTGAATTATAGGAAGCTCAGTGTATGGCGAATCGAAGCCGGCGGCCGCCGGTACGCAGCATTGTTGCAATAACAATCGAATTTGTTACACCGTTCGCTCGCGGCCCCCGCGTAATTAGAGCGCGCCGCGTAGGCCGTTTCTTGCCCGGGAAGTTTGAATCGCGGCCGCTTCCACCGCGATATTATGCAGAACTTTCTTCGAAATTATCGATCCGACGCGTGGCGGCGGCTTCGACCGCGGATAGCAAAAGTTCCCGCAAATTTCGCGTGTTCCGGGAACGTTGAACATTAAACCTTTAAAGTAGCCATTCGGCCCCCAGGAAAACGATCGAGCCATTCTCTTTTCGAGCCCGAACTCTTTTCGCTCGCCCTCCTCGACCCGGCTGTAAAATAACTTTCGCGGCGGAATCGACGCCGACCTGTACGCGGACGAACGTGGCAGACGATCGCCGGATCGTGATTCAAAATTCCTGTGTTCATCGTAATGGAAAGCTTTTATTTAACACCCTTGCACTGCTATAACAAGTCAGACTCTACTAAATATGAATATTATTAATTTCTTTTACATCGAAGTAAAAATAAATTCTTCTGTTGTCAAAGTATAGAAACGAAGGTAAATAAAGACAATACAGAAAACAAAAATTGTCCGGTCCTGTTAGGAAAATTATTAAGAAAGGAGCGGTAGTGCAAGGGGTTAATATCCTGCAATAACAATAGCGAAATCAGTTGACCAGGCACAAAATGCTTCGCTAACGAATCCGTCATTAATGCATGCATTGATACAATTAATAATTCACGATCCAAAAGACGGCAAATGTTTTCGGTATATTTTTAAGAACCGCGAGTGGTACAGGTCGATATAATATCAGACCAGAATTTTTCGTTCTCGTTTCGTTCGAATCCGCGACGAGATACGTTCCGATAATTAGAGGCGCGTTGCCAGCTAATTGCCGCAAATTTGATTAAACATACGCGGCCTGCGTAAACATTACGTATCTAATGCAAACTATGAATAGTTAATCGGTACTTTCAATTGCCCGCGTTACTAATTGCCCCGCGCTTAGCGCGCCCCGCGGAAATACAAATGGCACGCGACGAATAATAAATGCTTCTAATCGCTAATTTAAGCCTGTGTAACTGCTGTTGGTAAAACACAAACACATTATTATACGGGCGCGCGCGATACTCTCCACGGCCATTTACGGTGTACAGTTATTACAATTCCGGTGGCGGACATGTTGAATTTCGAATCGCGGGCTCGAACGGAGGTGCCGGAAGGGCGTGCTAATTTGAATTTTTCCGTCCTCCGGCGCGCTTTTTATCCTTGTTTCACGTCTATTTCTTTTCCTCTTCTTCATTTCTCGCGTAATTCCGTTCTTTGTCCAACTGTTTTTTTTTTTTATACTTAATTCTATCTTCCGCGCACTTTCTCTTGGCCGTTCCGGCGCATGGCTGTCTTGCAAAAATATGTTCCTTAATTTTTAATGCGCCAGAAGCTGACAAGGTGGATGATTTATTTCAGCGACGGTGGAGCCAGTCGCTTGAAATTTATTAGACGATCCCGAAATAGACGGAACGAAATTAACAATTGGAATTAGAATTATTCATTCATTATTATTTACGCGATTATCCGAAATTGTTCGGATATAGTGCTTCGTTATAGCGTTTCATTAATATTCTCGTGGTCATTCTCTCGTGTAATGGCGGTGATAAAATTGCAAGTGGTATAAATCAATCAGAAGTTCAGAGAATTTTGTATAAGATCTGTTCCTATTTAGTAAGTTATACTATTGTTAATAGGTAGCATAAATCAATAACTAGTTAGACCAATTGTGAAATTTCCGATAATTTTAAACTCTTCAGGGATGAATTTCTATAGTAGCGAATAATCTATTTAATTGTTTCTTTTTTATTTATCGTCTTATTTCATTTGATAAGGTTTTTTTGGTATTACTGAGGGATTCTGTAGCGAATAATTTTTATAGATATTTTATAGATTTTTATAGAAATATAGATATTTTCATTGTGTCCGACTTATCGTTGAACTGCGCTACTTTCCTCGGAAAATGTTCCATGCCCGACCGCTTGCAAGCAAGTAGTACAAATCAACGAAAAGTCAGACTTTTCATACTTTCCCTACAGAGTAGAATTCGATAATAGATTAGACATTGAATTATTTACAAATAATAATAATCAAATGTTTACAGATAATTGCATCGAATAATAGTGAAATTACATGAACATTAAAAAATATCTATTAAAATAAAAAAATCATCTCTCTTGACTTGCAGGAAAAAATCATGAAAATACTTCCTAGTATCTATTCGAAAAATGTTTTTATACTTAACAAATACTCTGTACGAAAACTAACAAAAGCATGTTGCTGTTTTCATGAAATAATTAAAACGTTCAGCGCATCGAAATTAGTACACTCGGCGAAAACTCAGTAATTTCAAAAACTAATTTCACCGCGTTTATTGCAATTACAGAAATCTTCCTCTAGCAAATGTTTTTATAAATCTCATCGCTGAAACGTACATTATAATTAAACTGCGGATTTTTATGCAAAATAGAAACATTGTGCTTCAATGATATAAAACGGGAGATAAATGAAAATATGGTCCACCTTTTAACAGTTCCAGGAAGTTGCGAACAATATGGCAACTACACTGATTTGTAATTCGGTATACTATGTATAATATATCAGCCATAAATGCATAAATTCCGCAGTTCAATTATAACACTTTATCGACCAGTCGTGAACTTTTTTTATATTTTTATAATATTTGCATTAATTGATATTTATCTATATTATCTATTTTATTTATTTTATACACCGTGAAAGGTATCTAATATTTTTGAAATTATACAATAATACCTCGGTAATGGGAAGCAAATTAACTCTTTGCACTATAATAACGAGTCAGGCACGTGATGATGATTTCGTGCAAAATTTACTATTATTATGAATATTATAAATATGAATATTATTAACTTCTTCTAAATCGAAATGAAATTGAATTTTTCTATGATTAAAGTCTAGAAACGAAATTAAATAAAGACAATACGAGAAACAAAAATGATCTGGTCCTATCAAGGAAAATATTAAAGACGAATAAGTTCTGATCAACACAACGTGAAAAGAGTCGTAGTGCAAGGGGTTAATGATTGCCATGATTGCCATGATTGACTTATAGGCTACCGGCCGGTAAAGTGATAACAAAACCAACCCTGATATTTTTCATTGTATAAAACAATACAGTAAAATATCGCACACGGCAGTGTTACTCTTTCGCGGCACAAATATTCTTAGATCCTGCGGGTCAAGTTTCGACCTCTGTCCCGCGTCCCATAGAAAATCGGTCTCGACGGGGCCGGTTCGGCTTGTGTCGGCCGCAAAGTCGACCGATGCTCGCGCGGAAAACTTGCAGCCGCGAAAGAAGACCGCACACCCGCCGAAGATTATATTCAGTTAGACGGGGCAGGAAAGTTCCAGGACATCTGTAAAATTATCGCGCGCCCCTCGGGGATCCGTTTGGGTCCCGGGGGTCCTCCGAAGCGGGTCGCTGGAAACGGCGGGCCGTCGATCAAGGACAAAAGTTTCGTGGCCGTCACGGATGCGCGCGGCTACGCGAAAAACTTGTTCGCGGAGAGAGGTCTCGCGTGTTCCGGGCGCATCGCGGCCGCTTGCCATCCCCGTCACAACGGGAAGCGGCGGGAACGAGACCCGAGCGGAGAATCAGCGGCGGCGTTTTCGACTCGACGATCGCCGATCGCCGGATAACGTTTCCAGTTTGAATAACGTTCCCGCAAGAGCTGTTCTTAAATCAACCGAAATAAGAATAGCTCCGGCTGGCCTCTCCCCCCGCCCCTTATACCACGCAAAGAAATCCCTTCGTGACCCGAATCTCTCTTCCACGGCGATCGGCTCGCGGATTTCGTTGACCGAGTTGATTTCTCGACCATTAGACAAATTCTGCGAACGAAGAACCATTGGTTAATCGACTGGGAAGACGGATTTCTGCGTGAAGAGTTATGCTTCTCTAAGTACCCGTATATGTCAAGTATTAAAGTATTAATTAGAGACTATATTTGTAAAAATTATCTTACGTCATTTAATAGACGTTTCGATGTAAAAAGAGACATTAACACGTTGAGTGTCACGCGGTTTTATAACGACTTCCCCGCCAGGCCACGCGCGCTGGTATCGTGGTACAGCAATGCGAAGCGCAATACTAGCAAAATAGAATTTACTCGATGCAAATGTTTAAACATGTTAGGGCCATTGTTTCTTATCGTAGTGGAAGACATTTTTGTTTGAAAGGGAGTGCCTATATGGACATTCATCCAACACGTTAGGCGTCAATGTAAATTTTTAAGTTTATTATCATATTTCATACTGTCAGTCACCGGTGACTGACGTGGCACTCAACGTGTTAATTGCATAGTACATGTATAAAAATTATATCTTCATTGAAAATTAATTCTCTTCGTTTGTATGATAATCCTAGTATCATCTCATAACAATTTTATATTATTTAAGCAACGTTTCTAACAAGTAAAAATATCAATTATGAACAACGTCCATATAAATTACTTCTCCGTTAGAAATGGACTCTTTTCATCTTATAATAATCCTAGAATAATTCTCTTAAATATTATATCACTTAAGAAACTGTACAAATTATTTCTCTATGAAAAATTAATCTATTTAGTCTCTAAAAATGAAATAAGAACATGTTGTCTCTATTAATCACTGTAACAAACCTGAAAGAGTGTAACAATGTTTCTAAAGTGACGTATTACCACGAAAATTTCGTAATTCTCCAACTTTGGTAATCGCCGCCATAGATGCATAAGGAAGCGCTCTATAGATAACTGGACGACGACAAAAACGATGATAGCCGTCGAAATTCCCCGAGCGGGCTGTGTTCGGAGGGCACGATGGTAGTCCGCGATAGCTGTCGCGAGTACCTAATAGTTTTCTGAAGAGTATCGGAACCGGCGAGCGTGCCGAGAGATCGATAGATCCATCGAGTGGAGGGGGAAGGGAGGGTTAATGATGCACGCCGCGCCGGGAAGAGAAACCGGTGTACACGATCTCTGGCTACGATGTAACACACGACATTCTTCCGCTTGCATAATGGCTTGCAGCCGCAAGGCCGTGCACGGCTCGTCCGCGCGCGGCCGCTTTCCGCCTCGCCCTCGCCCTACCGCCTCTTACATCCTCGACATGCAAACGGAACACGCAACCGTATCGCCCCCGCGCGTTTTTTCGTACGCGATCAATCGACCGACGCCAGCGGGGATGATTGCGGGTGCCTTCTTCCCTCGGATCTCCCGGCAATTTGCGTTTAGAAATTTCTTTCTCGGCTCTCCGCTCGCGTGGAATCGCGACTTTCCTACAGTCAACCGCCGTTATCACTTCCTCGGATCCGAGCGACGT
>NC_135779.1:8144959-8205705 GCF_028453695.1 Augochlora pura
TGATTAAAAATGTTACCGATAAAAATAAATTTGTATCTAATTTGTATTCGTCGCTTTGATGGTATAGAATTTTTATTTTGCACAGAAATACATAGTCTACTAATAATTAATAAAAAATATTAATGAGTTAAATTTTTAAGTCCAAATTCGTTTTCGTTAGTAACCTGTAACAAACGCGGTGGTTGTCTACCACGAGACATCACCTGGTCGGCGATGAATGAATTAAACACAGGGAACGCGAAAAGTCTGTTCGCCTAATCACTGAGATTTGCGATTACCGCGACAACGACGCAGAAATGGCCGGTCTCGAAAGTAACGTGTCGAGAAACGCGAAACGAACGCCGCGCCGTTTTTCAGTTACACCGTCGATTGCCGATGTAATTCGCGGGGCAAATTGCCGCAGTTATGATAAGTATAGTTTTTGGGACATAGCGGCGTCGGCCGCGCCGCTCCGAGCCCCTAATTGCATCCGGTCCCGTCGACCGGTTCGTGACTTCTCGCCATGTCCGTTACGTCCAAATTAAAGACCTTATCTCGCGAACTGGTTCAATTAGAATCCGCGGAAAGCGACGATCTTCTCGTCACGGAGATTGCTCCGGGAACTTTAATTAGCTAATTACGTGGATACTTTGACAAAGTTCCCTTGTTACCGTCCGCCGCCGCGCCCCCCTCACGGCTTTTTCCTTCTACGCGCGCCGAAAGGCGACTGACCGGGTTAAGCAAAGTGGCGGCGTCGGCAAAAAAAAAAACCGAATAACCTTCTCCGGAAATAGCATGGTCTGTTGCATTTAGGATGATATCCTACCGACGGTTCGAGCGGATTTTGTTTGCCACTTTCTACGACGTTTCTGTAATTAGAAAAGCGGACTCGGCTATTACGATAATACGAAAACAGTGAGTTGTTTGTGCCGTGCACGACGACGAAATTGTTTTAAGTCGGCAATTTAAAGAGTACTTGATTATGCCATTTTTTTGCTGTGTAAAGCTGCGGCAAAATTGCTTCAAATTGATATATCAAGGAGAACTAGATTACGCTATTTTTCTTAAATGCGATGATGCGATGAGATTACTGCTAATTGACGATTTAAAAAGGGTTGCGTTATGCGACTTTTTAATGCAAAAAGTCCTTTAAATCGGTGGTTTAAAGATAACTAGATTATACGATTTTCTTTTCTACGATGTTGCAATAAAAATTCTTTAAATCGACAATTCAAAGGAAGCTAGATTATGGGATGTTTTTAATTCTACAATATTGCTAAAAATCCTTTAAATCGATCATTTTAACAGAGCTACATTACATAACTTTTTACTATATTATATATTGCAAGAAATCATTTAAATCGGCAATTTAAAGAGTGGTAGTTTATACAATTTTTCTATTATGCAATATCGGAAGGAAGATCCTTAAAATCCTTTAATATTATATAATACACATATACATAGAAAAAATCCTTCGTTACAGAAGATGAAAAAAAAAATAATTTCCCTTCTCTTTAATTCCTTCTTTTGTAACAAATAGATTCTTTCACCCATACACACGAACAAACAAACAACGAACAAAGATAAGTGAACAAAATCCGCGGTCTACTTACAACACAGAGTCCCTCCACGTTGCTGGTAACACGGAGACGACGAATTAGTTGAAACCGCTATCCGATTGTTCGTATTAGCGCGAACAAAACGTGCTCGGCTGCGAAACCACGTGTCCTCGCTGGCAGGCCGGCGCAAATGGATTAGTAGGAAATTCGGTGACAGACAATGCCGTCCGTCACCGAACAATCGGTCGTTCGCACGAAAGTTAACCCTCGGAACTGCGATTTGTCGCAATAATACGGTCGTTGGGCTTTCAAAGAGAGGTCCCCGACGATGCGAGATAAATATTTGGCGTTCCGCCGAAAGCCGGGTCGACCTCTCTCGCTCTCCTCTCCTCCGCCGTGCACGCCCCCCCCCCCCCCCCCGACGGCTCTCTTTCCCACGACTTCGGTCGCCAGAATCAACCGATCGAAACCAAAGACTAGAACGGTCCTGCGGTTTTTCAACGGCCGCTTGTTTCCCTCGAATTGCCTTCCGGCCGGCCAATAACATCCTTTCTGCCTTCCAGAAACGATTGGTAAGCCCGGATTTTTCGTCCCGTCGAATTAGGATCGCGGCAATACGTTCTCCACCCTTTTGTGTCGCCGGAAATTGATAACGACGCTGCGATCGAATTGATTATTGCCAGTACAGTAAAAAGAACGCGTGTTCGGTCTTGTTGAACTGTAACACCTGCTAATTGTGTCCATAATTATGAAAGTGGTCTAAGTCATATATTTCTTCTCTCAAGATATTGAACGAATCGCATTTGCATAAATTAAAATATATTTTTACATCATGGGATCTTTTTATTTAAAATTTTATTAGTCTTGATTAATGGAAATTTATTATGAATATGAAATTTTGTCTGAATTTCATACGAAAATGTTGTTTTTAAAGTTTGAATCGACCTAGACCATTTTCAAAATTCACCGAATGTCCTATAAATGACATAAAGCAATAAATAACTATGAGATTTATTTGAAACAATAACTTTAATGAAACAATTCATACACATTTATTAATGATTCATACATTGATATATGATATGATATATAAAGTTATTATTTCACAATTTATTACGTTATAATTACATTATTACGTTACATATTATTATGTCACAATCTAAAATTTTAGAAAATGAAGTTTCCAATTTCTGCGTAATTTACAGTCCGTCTCTTCTTACTAAATTTATTGTGACACATCAGAACCGTCTACTACGATCTGTCTTGAAATAATAATGCACTTGGATGCTTCAAATTTATTCTATAAGTAATTAAAATGCGATATTCCGAGCGCTCGGTCCAAATCTGACCAATGAAAATTTATATGTCGCGATCGGTTCAAGAATAAATCATCTCCCGAGTTCGCAGCTGATGAAAATTTTCGCTGTCCGCGAACGTGACAAGCCACTCTCCGGCGAACTGAAATATGATAGAACGAGTGGTGTAGTCGGAGTCGAGGAAACGGAACTGTTCAACGGCAGTGGGGCATTGTTCTCGAGTTTCGTAACTGACGGAGCTCATTATGTTCTTGGTTCGATCGGATGGGGCCCCGGTCTTGCCGCGGATTTCGTAGCCGTGCCGATGGCCCGACAAAAGGACGTCGTTTCACCGGAACGCGTCCGCGCTAACGAGATTACGGTTCTCGCGGAAACACGGCTCCCGGACATATATTTGATCCGATTTAGCCGCCGACAGCCGATCGTGACGCGTCTACGCGACGGACACCAACCGTGAAGTTGCGTCTCGTAATTGTTACGTTTAGCAAACGATTGTTCCGACAGATTGCAACGTTTATTCCAGCGTGTTGGTGTACTAGAAATCGAGAAAGCTTTTGGCAATACGGGTGGGATCTGGTTGTATTTTTGTGATACGAGAAAATTTATTAATCGTGGTTGAATGATAATTTAATCAAATCGTTGAATTCGATAACGATCGTTGTTGATTAGTAATCGTCGAATTCATCCATAATCATCCAATTTGTTAGTAATCGTTGAATACATCAATAATTGTTGAGTTCCTTGATGATAGTTGACTTCCTTGATCATCGTTGAATTCATCAATAATTGTCAAATATATTAATAATTCATCAATAATCATTGAATTATTTACCTCATCAATAATCATTGAATTTCTGAGACAATCTTACGAAAATCGAATAAACCTTTTAAAACTCCGCTTTACCAAACCAAACACGTCGTACAATAAAAATCAAACAAACGCGTCGGTATCGCTCGTTAACGTCCAACAATTTTCAAGTAAGTGACGTAGTTGTTCAAGATTAGTTCCGAGGGACCGTCATATCGAGGATATCGACGGTGTTCGAACATTGAAGAAACTGGTGACCGTCGGTGTCCGTTTCGCTAACAGTATTTAATTACAAGTTTGGCGCAGAAGTTCGGCGAACATTGTGAAACCGAAGACACGTCGAATCGTCTTACGAGCGTCGTCGTAATTAGAATTTATCTCGATGAAACCGGCAAGATCAAAGGATTACCGGTTCGCGCGTGAAAGTTCTCCGAACTTTCCCGAAACTTCCGTATAAATTGGCGGCGCGCACAATTCCGGACGAAAAATAGTGAGGACGTTTTAGCGGCCACACCGTCGCAGACAGTGAACGCGAAAAATTCTAGCGCGCGTGTCTGGACGCAACATGGTCCAACCATTTTATGAGCCCGGTCCCGGTTCTTCGACCGTCCTAGCGAGGAGCACACTCGTAAAGCAATCAGAACCCTAAACCTTCAGCCATCAAGGCCCAACCATTCATTTCCCGTATTCTAGTAAAATAAGACTGAAATAGATATAACAAAATATTTTATTCCTCTGCTAGTGGCTACGGGTTCTTTCAGTGCGTCTACGCAGTTCGAATTCTCGCAATCAAGTGTCCCAAGATCTCTGCCTCGCCACCCGTCCTCGAATTTCCACTTGGGCCCCCTTTCTTCCAATGTTTAGGCGATCTCTCATCAGCGACCAAACAAACGCCGTAAGAATTCTCGGGACCAGCGAACAGAGGATCTTTTCCGAGCTTCGCTTTCAGTATACATATTTCTATACTTCAGTGTTATTTTACATTTTCATTTTCCACTTCCCTTGTCACTTCTCCTTCCTACCAGCTCATTATTATCATTACAAAGAGATCATTATATAAAAAATATTAGTAAACCACAAAGTAACCACGAGCACGACACTTCGACATCGCGTCGACGAAACACGACTTGATTTTGTTAATCAGTATAACGAAACTCCCATCCAAGGACATCCATACAGTTGCGGATCGTGGAATTGAGGCGCGGGCGAAAAAGGTGCTCGCGCCGCGAGCGAAAAAGGAAGCCCGAACACGTCCGATGTAATTAGCCGGCGGATCGGTTTCGCCGGGATAGAAATCTGACGAATGATTAACGGGCCGGCGGAATTAATAGCGGCGCTCGTTTGCGCAAACTGCGTCTCGAACCGCGCGGCGGCCGAGTTTTATCGATACCGGGCGCGGCGGTAACAATAAATCAACCGGAGAGAGAAGCCCGCATTCGCTCCCGCGGAACCGACGGATTTCACGGGGAAGAAGAAAATGTACAGATAAGAGTAATCACGCCGGGGTAACGCTGACATCGGCCGCCCGGTATACCCTAAGTGTCTGTTAAGTGAGATTAATTAATCATTTTCCTATGCAATTAGCTGCGGGAACGAAACCGTCGCGGTCGTGCCGCGTCCCAGAACGAAACAAATCACGGTTTTTATGCTCTACTGTGCTTTATCATATTGTACTAAATTGGTGCTGTATATTCTCACTATTGTACTGTACCGTGCTACGGTTATTTCTTTTACGCCACTTTTTGAAAATATACCGACGAAATGCGATCACGCATCCTGAAGTAATTACTAAACTGTGGATACTTGTATATTTATGGTACGTGCAGATTTTTAAAATAAAAAAGATGTCGAAATTTTGTAAAGTGACACATGAAAATGGGAATAGATTCGCTGTTTAATAATTTCTCACCATATTCTTCCTATAAATTTTTATGTAATTAAGTTGAAGAGTTAAAGTTCGTCATTAAACTGCGGTCTTCTATGGCAAATAAAACTTGTCTATTTAAATTGTGACAAACGAAAGTAAAATATAAGCTGTTTCTTAAAATTTTGACATTCTTAAAATCTTCTCATCTATCCACTATTTCATGTTTCATCCACACATATTTTATCAAAAATCCATAAAATCATTGAACATTCTATTATACAAACGTTCCAAAAATTCGAAGCGTCTCAGTCATGCATTATTTCTTAATTATACAGCCTAAATACCTTTTACACTACGAAATACAATATAAACTAATAATTTCGTTAGAGGGTAAGTGTAAATTGTGTAAACTGCAGCGCAAATTGCGCCGGGAGTTTTGCAATCGCAGAAAGTTGACGCCGTAAAAGTGAACATTTCTGATCGTTCTGTTGACACATTTATGCGGACCATAAAGACCGCGGTTTATATTTATTCGCAGAACTTACAAACGCATCTGGTTCGCGTGTGCGGCATACAAATGGCACTCTATCCGCGATCACGAATTCATTTCGTTCACAGAATGGTCAACTTATGAGTGCTCTGAAACATCCGCCCTCTTTTAAACACTCAGTCCCACTTAACCCCTTCACGTACCATTTTCTTCATAGTTACTGCGATCAAGAATTTTTCAATTGATATAATTTCTTAAAAGAGGCAGAACATTAACCCTTTGCGGTCGTATGTCCACTCTCAGCCACCAAAGCGATTTATTTATCTTTTTTCGTCTTTTTCATTTTTACATAAAATTAAAACATATTATTGTGTTACATATGTCTAAACATTAAAACGGAGTTAATAAATTTTGTTTTTCCTTCTTTTATTATTGTTATCTTATTGCTGTCCATTGAAAGAAAATTAATTACGACCAGCATGTCTTATGTATAAATTTAATACGACCGCAAAGGATTAATGTTTATTCCATGCCTGAATATATTTAAATGATTAAATATTAATAACAAGGGATTAGAATTTTATTCCAACTTTATAGAACCGAATAACATCCCTCCAATTTCCATTGCGAGTCGGACTCGTCAAAGTACGATAAGGGGTTAAACATGCATAAAATTAGCTCGGCGATCCTAAACGAACAGCATCGGGAAAACATAGTTTCCGAAAAAACAGAGAAACTAAGGACGATAGAACGCGGCGCGTTTTCAGCGGCCGAGTACCCCGGCTATGCTCGTCGGTTAATGCTTTATATGGCGCGCAAAAAATCGACGGATTATTGAAAAAAGTTCGCGAAATGGGCGGTTCGGGGCTGCGGTTCGAATCGCCGGGAGAACCAGTGACAAACCGCGTTGCTCTCCCGACATACGTGATCGCGAAACTTATTCGAGCCCGTTTTCCCCGGGTGAAGCCGGAGATGTTGCGGCGCGATGTTGCGACTCGGGAAACATCGGTTCCACAGGTTCCGCTCGAATCGATAAATCAACCCAGTTGCACGCTGCTTCTGCCTCGGGCAACCGACAACAAACCGCGATACACTGCGCGCCGCGTCGGCCGGGGATAATCGTGTGAAAAACAATCGACTTCGATAATTCCCTCCGGTAATGTATCGGGATGCGAGCGGAATCTCTTATCTCGCGAAAATAACCAAAGGATACGGGAACGACGAATTGTTAACGCTAAGCTTGTCTCACCGGTTTCACATTTTCTATTTGAGAGTTATTGAAATTCTTGAGAGACAAAGGATGTAAATTATTTCAATCTTGCAATGCTTGTGAAGCAACGCAGACTTTACTTGTTAAGTAGATTGATTGTTAAAATCTTGTGTCCAGGTTGCGCCGTTTTTTCCGTTCCAAATTTGATTTACTTCCGAAGAAGATTAATTAATTCTGAGATCTTTCCGATCTGTTTATTGTACTAACATTTAAGAATACGAATTACGAGTCTACAGGAAATGATGATGCAAATGGTGGCTTAAAAATGGAGGAGATCGTTGAGAAATTTGCGATGCAAAAGACGGCTTCATAATAAAATGGAGGAGATAGCGCAGAAATAACGATGCGAAAGACGGTTCGATGAAAAAAGAATAGAAAAGATATCTTAGAAATGACGATGCAAAGGAAAATTTAATAAAAATAACGGCAAAGACAATTCGGAATATAATTAAGTAGAATTAAATCGACAAGAATTGAAATCCCCCAAAAACAACGACGCGAATAAAAATGCGGAACTTGCAGCGATGAAAAGAAAGTCCTCGGCAAATTGTGGGACTGATTGAAGCCAGGAAGACGATTCGGGATTATAGGGAAGACCGCTGGAACAAATAATAATCGCTAAGTACCGTAATGGCGAAGAATCGAATAAGAAACTTTCGCTGTTCCGGCTAGGAGGGAACTTTCGAAAAACGAAGCTAACTGTGTCAGAATTATCCCCGCTAATGGAATCCGGTGTAGCCGCGTTCCACGAATTTTTCTAGGAACTACTTATTCAAGAAGTTCCGGGCAATAAAGTATACCGGGAAGTTTTGCGAAGCAATACGGTTCTCCAGGCCGAGTAATACTTGAAAATGTATAAAGAATAATCCCGGCGGGCAAAGTCAGCATTAACGCGGGGCTCGCGAATGTTAATGGCCGCGGAGGGACGAGGGGGGGTGGAGCTGAAGTGGACGAAGAAGCTGAAGAAGGAGAGATTATCGGAACTCCGGGCATGAAAATAGAACAGCTTAATATTTTCTAGTAAAAATGGTACGAGAGCGCGATCGAATAGTTGGAAAAATATTGGTTTACAGGAATAATGGTGTTTCTAGAAATGTACGCTCTGTTTGGGACTGTCATGGCGACCGAGCTTGTGGTGGCGCTGCGGCAGCTTAACTTACAAAATAGTGGAATAAACTTGAAGAATTTAAGTTATTTTTAATCGAGTTTTAAAGAAGTTAAACCGTTTTGGAGGATGTACACTTCCTCCTTCCTTTCATAAACTGTAAATTTAAACGTTATTCCGTGTGCTCGAATCCTTTACGACACGAATTTCTTTTTAAACCACATGACAAATAAACATAAAGATTAATTAGTGGTGAATGATTGAAATTACTATCTACATCGAAAGATCCCGTAAAAGATCAATCTATCTGCGATTTAACCCTTTGCACTCGATTTTAAGCTTAGATCTAAAATTGTTATTTTGATCAGCTGTAGTATAGTACTTAGTATAATTTGCGCATGTTAGATTGAGTCTTGTGACTCGTAAAACTGTTACGCTTTTAATAGAAGGATCTTTAATAAACCCAACATTATTTTGTTAATTATATAACAATTTTCATTGGCGCTTCAAAGGCGCCACTCGAGTGCAAAGGGTTAAATAAGATTTAGAACGAAGATTTCATTATTTCGTTAGAAAAATCTAGGAACAGAAGCAAAAGGAACATAGTAAGAAAAGAAACAAAAATTTTATCAGGAAATGAAAACAGTTTGTAGGTCGACGATTTTTCGAAAACCAAAAAAGCCATGGATCGTGTACTTCGCAGAGGATTTTCGTCGATCGCCAGCAAAGATCGATGCTCCCTCCCTCTTCCTCGATATTAAAATCATCTCGATGGCGTTCGGGTTACTTGAAATTCGGCGACGCGCGTGCCGGCAACACGCAATATCGACATTAGTTGCACGCGCCGCCTATAATTTATGCGCTCCACGCCACAAGAATTATTAAGACCCGTCGTACTTACTGATCATTACATGAATACTGATAAGAACGGGTTACACGGTCGTTGGCATGTGTTCAGCGGGCGATCAACGGGCCGCGTGCTACGACTTCATCGAATTTCATTCGCATTCGTCTTCCCTGTACACCTGTAATCGCCGCGAAAGGCCGCGCGCCGCGCCAGCTGATTTATTAACTCGCGAACGCGATCGGTGGCGAGACCCGTTCATGAAAACTCCTCGCGAACTTAACACGTACCGACTGCTAGTTCTAGCGCGAATTCTTGCTCGAGTTCGCGCCAACGATTCGATCTGCTTGGATAGACCGTGGTATCTTCCGGCGAAACGAAGATTGCCTGCATCGGTCGCGGGGAAACTTCTCCGTTTGTTCGACAATTTCTCGAAAAGCTCTTTACCATGCCTTGAACCTTATAGAAAAGGTACATGTACTAATGAACGAGGCAATAAAGATTCCAATCATTAGAAAATTTAGGAAGGCCTGTTTAAGAGATGTCCGAATATTAATGTCAGTTACTGTACATTGAAAATCATAGGCTCAGTCATTCTACTACAAAATAAAATTAGCCACAGTGCGCGATAAAAATTTGATCATAATATCGAATTACGTCAGAATACAAGGCACAAAGTCCTGTAGCTCTAGGTCGTTTAGTATTCTAGCAATAAATTGCCAAAGTACGTCGTGGTTAAATAGACCGTAAGAATACTAACATGTCATTTTTTAACTATTAAAATCGTTAACAAAAAATAATTCTATACAGCTCCTGCATTCTATAAGCAATACGCAAACTTTTTATTTTGCACAAAGATCCGCAATCTATCGATGAAAATGATGCCATACTATCCGCGAATCTTCTGTCGTTTTAATTTCAAGTCACTTTATAACGTCAGGACGTGTACAACGTTATAAAACAGGTGCAACGAATTTCTGTGCAGGTGGATGTCCCGCTCCGCCATGAGGCCGGCCGAGGGCGACGCTTCGGACTGCATCCTGGTGGTCGGCATATCCCGGCCGAAGGTGGCCGCCGCGTTCCTGACGGTCGTCCTCCTCTCCTTATTTCTGACCTTCCACATACTCTACGACAGCGCGGTGTACAGCCTGCACGCAGCATCGGCGATCGAGGGTCGCACCGTCGAGCTGGTGTCGCAGGTCAGATCGACGCCGCCCCTGCTCTTCTCCAGCAAGGTCCATTTCCCTCGCACCAGCCGTCACCTGCCGCAGGCCATCATCATCGGGGTGAGGAAGTGCGGCACCCGGGCGCTCCTCGAGATGCTCTTCCTTCATCCGCAGATCCAGAAAGCGGCCGGCGAGGTGCACTTCTTCGATCGTGACGACAACTATGGCAAGGGCCTCGAATGGTACCGGCGGAAGATGCCGTACTCGTTCAGGGGCCAGATCACCATCGAGAAGAGTCCCAGTTACTTCGTCACGCCCGAGGTGAGTCGTCGGTTCGGGCCACTGATTGGTCAGACTCAGGTTCGCAGAGAAATAAGTCAGATCTGGCTTTAAAGGAGTGGGGATACGCATGCGCTGGGAGTCCTATATAATGGCGTATGCGTCAGCTGTCCCCACTCCTTTAACGCCAGATCTGACTTATTTCTCTGCGAACGCTACTCAAACCATTATCAAACGTAATTGAACCCTGTTGAACATTGTCAAACGCTGTTAAGAGCTGTTAAACGTAGCCGGCATTTAAATTCCCGGCTTCTTTAAATATGCAATTCAAGAACGCTGTATAGTTTGTCGTACTTTTTATATAACCGAGTGGAACGTACTTAGCAAACATCACGACTGCAGAAATTTCTCTTCGTTTTTCGTCCTGGTGATTCTTTTTTCGAAGCGCATTCGTCATTAATCTTCGCCCTGGATTCCGGAAACTTTTTCTTGGAAAAGTACGCGAAGTAGCTTCTCGAAGGGATAACTTCCCCCGTTCCGTTCGGGCAATTCTTGTCTCGTAGAATCCACGGAAATTGAAATATTCTTAAGCGACGTAATGGAGGAACGCGATAACCTCCGGGCGAACTCTTAGGCGAACACCACGGTTATTGAAATACGCATTACGTTGGAAAGTATAAATAGCCGGTACTCGGAGCCCCGTGGTGAGAATGCAAATTTCTTCTCGACCGTATCGTTCGTCAGAGCGATCTCTTCGCAGAAGTGGCCCCTGACTGATCTTTTCGCGAGGCAGATCGCTTGTATAAAGAGGCGATAGAGTTTGAGAATCGTCTGCAAAATCTACGATCAGAGGCGACCATAAAACACGAATCCGGCGATTTCTACGGAAATAAGGCAATTTCTGTGAAGGCAACGCCAGATTATAATCACAAGTTGCTATACGCACCGTTCGAGACGCTGCTAGCTTTACGTACACGAGTCCGAACAAGATCGTTTAGCCAATCCGAGCTGTGTAGCACCGTCTTTAGAGTGCCTTGCGCCACCCTCATATCCCCGTTCATGAACTATAAAAGTCGCAAATCACTGCCCACGATTTTATGAGCCGGATAAGTTGCACCTTCGCCCGTTATTGATTCACGTGACCAAGCTGCCACGAGGATCTCGCTCCGCCTCGATGCAAATCCCAAGGAACCTATCACTCACTTCAGCTATCGAGCACTTCAGAAGAGTTTACTTATACTATCAAACATACAAAACACCGACTAGGTTGAACTGAAAATTCAGGCAGCGTGGCGACATCTTCAAATTCGCGAAGCATTAAAAGGGATTTTCTATTTCGTCCAGGTCTAATAAAAGACACTTTTTAGTAGGCGCAATAAATAGTTTAGTTACTTCTGATCCAAAATGGAATCTGCACAAGATTCCACCGATCAGACGGACTCCAGTAAGTTAGCTTCCACCAAGGCATCTCATAGAACAACTTTCTCTTCTAATAATTCAGGAGCCGAGTCTAAACATAGACTGACTTTACCAAACCAGCTTTTAATAGCCAAGTCTCATCAAGAACTGCCTCTCTGCTATTCTAATGAACTATTTTTTTCTCTAAAAACCCAGGAGACCTAGGTCTAAATCCAGCCTGACTTTGCGAAGTCATCTATTATCAAGGTCCTTATTGTTCTTCTTCTAGCGGCGCAAGACCCGAGACCAAATCCAAACTCGCTTCGCGAAGCCATCTATCACCGAGAACCTTGCTCCAAGGGCCAACTTCCTCTTTTAACACTAACCCGAAAGTAACTAATGTGTAACTAACACTTGTCGCTTTATGAGAACAACAGGACTGAATCGATCTACACATTTTGTCATTTTTGTTACGACGTGTGCTTAACGATAAACCTACAGAGAAGTAAAAATGACTGGCGTGTACTATTTTATAAGAATGATACCGATGATTTCACCTAGACTCTATGCTATTTTTATTATAGATTGTCCTTGAATTAAGAAATTTATTCAATGAATTCTAGTGAAAATTACTATAGAATTTTATCAATTTAAAATGAAAAATGTAGAATCGGTCATTTCGATCGCAATGGTTGGTTTTTAAAGTTAGAAAATTATTCTATCGTTTCCCATGAGACAGCATTTATAATCTCAACAATTTAGAAGTAAAATATAGATAACTGGTCAAAATTAATCTATTATTTCCTATAAAACAGCCCCTACAATTTCACCAATTCCGGAATAAAATACAGAAAACTAACAAATCCGACCGTCGCGGTAGGTGTCGCGTCAAAAATTCGAGAGACCCAAAATATTTTTCATCGCGCCAGATCCCACAAAGCCCGGTTCCCACCGAGAGGCTTCCCAAAGAACAATACCCGGCTCTAACAAACGAAATGCCTGTCATTGCAGGTGCCGGAGCGGATCCGCGCGATGAACGCCAGCGTGAAGCTGCTGCTGATAGTCCGGGAGCCGGTGACAAGAGCGATATCGGACTACACCCAGCTGCGAACGCACGCTGCGACCGCGTCGACTATAACGAACGGGACGCCACGCAGCGTGTCGCAGCAGCAGCAGCTGCAACAGCTACAGCTCCAGCAGCAGGCGACGCGCAGCTTCGAGGAGCTTGTAATACGGCCGGACGGCAGCATCAACGAGTCCTACCGGCCCGTCGCGATCTCCCTGTATCACACGTACATGCACCGGTGGCTGGAGGTGTTCTCCAGGGAGCAGATCCTGATCGTGAACGGCGACCAGCTGATCGAGGACCCGGTGCCTCAGCTGCGCAGGATCGAGAGCTTCCTGGGGCTGGAGCCGCGGATCGGCAGGCACAACTTCTACTTCAACCACACGAAGGGCTTCTACTGCCTGAGGAACGAGACCTCGGAGAAGTGTCTGAAGGAGAGCAAGGGCAGACGGCACCCGAGGGTCAGCCCCGTAGTCGTCACGAAGCTACGGAGGTTCTTCAACGAGCACAACCAACGATTCTACGAGCTCGTCGGCGAGGATCTCGGCTGGCCCGAAGAATAACCGTCGTAGAGCCGCCGCTGGCCCGCCTAGGACCTTGGAACTGGAGGAACTTGCGCGCGATGATGACGATGAACGTCGTCTTGGCGGGGCTCGGATCCCGAATACGGAAGAACGCTTCCTGAGGAGACGCTTTCATCTTCAACGAATAGAACTCCTAGCGCCTGGACCTTGCGATAGACGCTGCAATCTGGAAGATCGATGCAAATAATCTGGAAGATATCTTGAAAATGCCTTGAGATCAGGAGGATCTTTGTCACCTGAAGATACTTGCGAACTGGAAGATCCATGAGACCTAGAAGGTCCTTGTGATTGGCGAAACTCTTGAGACCTGGGAAGTCCTTGTGACATGGAAGATCCTTGCTGCCTGAAAGATCCCTGTAACCCAAAAGATACTGGTAACCTAAAAGATCTCTATGACCCAAAAGATCCCAGTTGCCCAAAAGAACCCAGTTACTCAAAAGGCCCCAACGACCTGTACAATCTAGCATCATCTGGAATCATACGAGAGATTCCCAGCATCTGGATCTCCTGGCAGACAGATTCGAGGATCAGTACATCAGAGGATCAGTAAATCGGATGATCGAGTTGACGAGGCTCGACGACGACTCGGCTGGCCCGAGGCGCGTCGCTGGGAACGTCAACAAGATTACCACACATATCGACGCGATCCCAGAAAGATTGCAGCGACTGAAAAGAAGGGAGGTCATCATCCGAGGCGATCGCTTGATAAGCGTTTTTCGTGGAACATGGTTCAGGTTGCTAGGAGCGAAGACGATTCGAGAAGTTGGCTGAAGCATTTCGATGCTCTTCAGCCTCGAGTTTCCTGAATACATCGTGCAGGAAGATCGAAAGAGCTACGTTGAAGAGGAAGGCGAAGGTCCCCGGGAAGATGTCCTGCCGGCGATTATGGCACCCGGAAGTGCATCGTCGCTGGCGGGTGAAGATTCTTCTGAAGAACGGAGTGCGACGAGCCTCGTCGTGGAGAGATTCAAGGCTGATCAGGATGAGTACCTTTTATATTTTACTGGTTAGCTGTAAGATCGCGGTGGGGCAGATCGATGGATTTGAGAGATCTTGCTGAATGATCTAGGATCGTCAATGTGCTCGAAATCGGTGGAGGGAGATAACAAAGAATTATTTTAGAAAGAGTTTTTTAGGGAATCAGGATATCTTTTGATCGGGCAGTTTGGCTGAATGTCCGCACGGTTTATCGCGTGACCCTGATTTCATGCATCAATGTGCATTAACGTGCGTCAATGATTGATTGACTCTGCCGTATCCCTCGTTTTATTCAGACTTCAACGATTAGGCTGCGAAACGGTCTCGTGCGAATCACTGTTCACTAAGGCACAGTGAAACTGCAATATCTGCGTCGGAAGACTTTTTGGAACATTTCTTCCGAGCGAAACTAATTTAAAAAAGTACGGTTATGGTCGATGCAGGTGTGCCCGCGTGCTTTAGAAATTTGCGCGTTTCGTATACGCAAATATTCGCAGTCTACTAATAACACTCGGTTCGCGCGAGTGTACGGTAGCAAACATTAATTACCCAACCTGGATACGACAGTCGACGCGTAAATCTAGAGTCCATCAGCCATGAAATTAGTAAATGAACACAGTCAAACAATGATAATTTAGTTCATACATGAAGATAAATTAAAATGAAACAAATAAATTAACATAAATAATCATTTATAGAAAAATTAAAGTTTGATGAAGGCAACAGGAGATCTGAGAATAACGCAAAGAGGCTGCGATTAGGCGAAGGAGAAGTATCTTGTATCCCATGTATTCGGAGGCACGAATGATCGATGATCAGTTTTGCAGATCGAGCAAACCAGGATATTTTCGTTGACGCGTATATATGCACAACCGATGATAATAAATTCCACGGTAAACTGATATGTCGCATGCAGCGGCGATGGACTGTCAAACTTCATTAGTATGTTAAGTTCAATTATGACGTCGATATTAAATCCGGCTGACTCGGATAAGCGGTGGCCCGCGAAGAAGACCGATATGCAGACGCATAATTGAACGATGGCGATTCGTCTTTCGAAACGAGTTCACCAATGAATATTAATAAAAATATCGAATTGGCTTTATTTTCGCAACTCTTCGAATCGGTAACATGAATTTTTCAATGCTGTATGAAATTATATAAAAACAAGATTTATACAAAAAATTTGTAAAAAGATCAAATGCATTTATATATTTATATAAATTTAAAATTTGTAAATAGAATTGCAGAAATTTGTGATGAAATTTAAATTGATAGAAAGTGATAAAATTTGCTATTATAGAAAATTATGAAATTGAAAACGATAGAAAGTCATAAAACTTGCAATTGCAGAAAATGATAGACAATGATAAAATTGAAAATTGTAGAAAATTATATAATTTTTATATTATATAGTTTTCGACGCTACGAATCCGTACAATATATAACGTATTATTTTGGTATCCTATCCAAGTAACATTCAGTTTGTTCGACTACACCGCTATTACTTTTCTATCGTAAAAGTCCTCCTAACGTTCAGTCCGTTTGAATCTATCGTTATAAGTTCGTCCCGCTTGCATACTAAAGCTCCCGGTAACATCCAGTTTTGTTCGAACACGGGGCAATAAAAATGTGCATTAAAACCGAGCATGTCGCAGCCGGGGCAGACAATTTTCATTTCGCGCAAAGATCCGCAGTCCGCTGATTACAGTTTCGCGAACTGCAATCGTACGGAGTCCTTGGTCTACTATTTCTCGGCTGATTCGCATCGGCCGCAATTTCGCTCGGAGATTCCGTGCGAAAAAGAATCCTTCGTGAACCGATTCGTGCGGAACGGCGCGAAAAGGCCGGCGCGCCGCGGCGGTATCGCGGCTACGAATCGACCGATACGATTAGAAAAATGGCCGATCGGGAGTCCCGGGCCCGGCGGAAAGAACAATGGCCCAGGCTCGATTCCTTAAAAGTGCAACAATCCCCGCGGATTCTCCTCTCGGGATTCTCGCCGGGATTCTCGTCGGGAAGGGCGCTCGAGCACGCGAGCTCGAGTGGCCCGGCTGGAGTGCTCGTGGCAACGAGTCAAGCCATTAAATCGAGTGCATGCAATTTAATGGATATATGCCTCGGCCAGGACTCTCTTCATTATTATCGGGATCCTGGGCTCTCCCCCTTCCCAAACAGCCGGCCGCTTGTCCTCGCGTGTTAATTGCTCGGAATTGCTTTTTCGATGCAAACCCCGCGGAGAGGCTGATGCTCGATCGATCAGCCGAGGGAAAAGACTTCGTCCTTGAACGGTAATCATTGCCTACGAATCGACAGGGCCGCGCTACCGCCAACTAAATGCTTCCATTTACGAGCTCTCTCTCGATCTCCTCGACGTCGATCCACCGATTTTATTAACACGTTCGCTGCCAGAGTCATTAGCTTACGTAGCCGCGTTCATTGTACTTGTCTTATTAAATATCTACATCGTACATTCTTATAAAATGTAATCCAAATGTCGTGAAAGAAAAGCTCTAAATTGCCTGAATATCATGCTACATGTTACAATTTTATTATTATCATTATCTGAAATAAATTTTACATTTTTATTACTTCCATTTGAAATAAATTATAGAATTCTATTACTACCGTTTGAAATTTTCACAATTCTATTACTATCATTTAAAATAAAGTTATCAAAGTTATAGTTTATTATATTGTTATAGTCTATTATTACTATAAAAATTTTAAAGGATTATATTCGCAAAATTCATTCGACATCCTTTACGTCATACACATTATCGCGGTCGTCGCACACGTGTCATGCTGCTAGCGAACCTATTAATAATGACTCGGCTGCGAACGTCGTTTAAGGTGGGAAACATACCAATGTCGGGTCACGTGAAATCGCGTGAACCCACGTGACATTAGAAGAGTGTGAGCCTGCATATTTCTGCTATTCCAAATCTGTTAGGAACGGATCGGTATCGCGTCACGTGATTCCATGCGATTTCACGTGGCGTGGCATTAGTGTAATCTGTCACACCAGGACCGGTTTCGCAGCCACAGCGATTTGCACTTCCTCGTACCTAATCATTTTCTTAATTGAACAAGACTGTTTCTATTAAATTATATTATATTCATTACGCTGCATTCAAAATTCATACTTTCGTACATCGTGTTTATCTTTCCGCAGTCAAGATAAATCCTTCCTTTGATCATATTCAACCGTTCGCGCTGCAAGTTAATCATTTTGTGAATCGCAAATCGGATTAACCCTTTCGCTGATTTTATTCGTCATTTCGCGAATTAAATTCACACTTGTCTGCAGCCTGGAAATATTTAAACGCTCGAAAGGGTACGATCGAAAGATACGTTATTATCGTTACTCTTTCGCGAATATATTATAGAAAATCCATGAATTATGCTGTGTTATCGGTGAATTCGGGTTTGGCCACTGTTCCAATCAATTGTTTGAATAATCATCGAAATAATGTCGTTTTATCTGATTACATGTTATTTGGGATAATAGTATATCAGTTTGCAATCGATCGGAAATAACTTTGCATTTTATTATGCTCCGTTCGATTGACCTGGTCACCGTGTAATTTATTAAAAATGGCCAACTAAAATACAAGTTGGCACACAGACGTAAAATAATATAACATTATTAATAGAAGAAATGTTCGATTGAATTCAGGAGAATGAAAGAAAGCATTAAAAATGAGAATATTGTTTATAAATACATCAACGTCCTCGCGACATGATAAAAACAGCGTTGAAGCAAAATTGATCAAAAATTTCGTGCCTCCGATAGCATAATAATTCGAACGAACGACAAAACGTCCTTAGGGACGCACCCTAAAACCCCGAATAGACGGCCGAAGGTCAGGCCATCTCGAAGGTACGCCGCGAAACTCGATCCCCTTCGTCCTAATTGCATATTTTGTTATTCGGAGCGAGCAATCGCCGAGACTTCTCCAGTCAACTAATTAGCTTAAACCGAACAACGCGGGAATGATGAGACTCCGTTTCTCCCCCTATCCGTCTCTCTACCCTCTCTCTCTCTCTCTTCCCCTCTGTCTATCCCTCGAAGGACTATCGATATCCCCGGAGGAGCAGAAAGTTAGTGGACCGTGGCAGAATCGATCGTCCGTCAGACTGGAATCGTATTAGAAATACAGTGGGGCCTGGTCTGAGGGCTTCGTCTTGTAACGGCAGCCAATTACTCAGCAGCCCAAGGACAGACCGAGGGGCGGGATCACAATATAGTCGCGGGGATCCGTCATTCGGGGATCGGGATTATTATCTGTCGCGTATCGCACCGCGAAAGAAATTCGCCGGAGCCGTGATTCGTCAATAGCATTTTGCGCGAACTGAGTCGAGATCGATATGGATCTTTCGAATTGGAAGCCTTGGAGACTGAGACTAGACCGTCGTTTTGAAAAATTAGCAAAATTGGTAGAAATATCATAGAATTTCGAGACACTGTTGCTTAATCGCGTAATATATTACGCAAAATAAAAATCGTTTTAGTTAATTGCGAGATACGGGAGGTAAATGGAAACGTCTTTCTTCTTTTAATAATTATTTTATGTTGGAATTAACGTAATCGACATCCTCAGATACTTCTAACGATCGTTATCATTATAGCAATATTATTATAAAAAGTTAGAAATAGTAGGAAAACAAAGTATACAGATACGGTGTTTCATTGAAGTTTTTCTTTAGGCCATAACAATATAAAAATTACTTCTAAATTTCTAAATTTCGATCAAGTAAAATGCTCGCAAGACGACGTTCCCAGCTGACGGCTCTTTTAAGATCGATGACGGTATCTCGATCGTGGTTCGCGAAAAATGTGGTTCCCGTCGGTCCGGCTCGCCGATCGACGGAACAACGAAATATCGTGTTTCAAACGGCGCCGGAATTCGAGTCGGGTGTTGCGGGTAGACTCGACGGAATGATCTGTCGGTGGTACATGGGGAACCCGGGGGTGGGATTCGGGCGGACGATCCCCGGTATCAGTCACGGCCACGTGCAACCGATCGAAGGACGTGTTATCGGAGCTAAATCATGGGAGAGTAGACTCTGAGCTCGGCTAGTTATCCGAGTACATATACAGGGAGAGAGAAAGAGGGGAAAGGAGAGAGGGGAAGAGAGAGAGAGAGAAACGAGAGGGAGAGAAAGAGGAAGAGAGGGAAATAAGAGAAAGAGGGAGGCGCACGAATTCGAGCACATTGTACGACCGGGGGTATTTGGGTCGATCGATCTCCGGTAAGAGAGCAGAATGATCCATCGACCTGCCTGCCACTCCTCCACGTGGTTACGCGCAAGACCGCATGTCTTGTTCCATGGTGCAGACCCGCGTGCAGGTGCAACGGTCACTTGCATCCGACAGACACACCGCGCACAGTCCTACACAGAGTGCAGGTCGTTTCGGATGCGACCGTCGGGGTTCGCCAGCGGTTTCGACCAATCCGCGACGTGAACGCGGGGAAAGGATTTTTCCGTGGACTACTTTCTGTTCGTGGTCCTTGAATAATTTGGCGATCGAGTTCCACGAAATTCGTATCATATAATCGGAAAGAGCGTTGAGCCTCTTTGGATACTTTTTAACACTAAACGCACTGAAAGTGTCTGGTTCGTCTCATCTTATAAAAATGAGATTGAACTTATTTAATCATATTTATTTATTTATTTACTTCGTTATTTATTTATCTATTTCTTAATGCTTTGAACCAAACGATTTATTTAGCAAGTACAGTCTTTTAGTCGTTTTTATTATAACAAGTAGGAGAATAAAAACGATGTAGTCAGTTAGTTTTCGCGTGAACGCATCTTTGTCGTTTCAATGATCCTGAAATAACAAAATTAGAGTTGATTCGATCGGCAATGGTACGTTTAGTGTTAATCGCAAGACGAGATACCGTTTTAACAATTTTTGGTAGAATTGTTTGTTGGTGTTCGTACAAGTGACAAGAATGGACATCTTGAAATAGGCGAGGACGGTCGAAACACAGATCAAAATACAGATTGAGCGACGGTAGACGGTGAAAAATTGCAGTGAACCGTCGTGCGCTTTCCGCGATTTTTCGGAGGAAGTGGACGACGGCGTACATATTCAGCAGACTCTTGAAATTCTCAGCATGAGTTTCATTCTATAATTCATGGCGGGGATGTCGATTGAAAATTCTGTGAATCGCGTATTCGTATGTCGCGCGGATCGCACCTGTTGTCTCGATCCTTGGGATCCGGTTTTCGTTCTTCGTCGAGACACACGTTTTGCTCCGTGAACTAGTTCTACGTTGAACCTTCGCTTTGTTCGACGAGCTTTTGCTTTTAAAATGATATCGTTCACCTGTCACCCGGAACAATCGAATACGATCCGTTCCAAAGAGAAACAATCATTCGTGTCAAATCGTCTGCTGCAAGAACTTTCTTAGATAAACGAAGGAAAGAGCGAAAAAATCAAAACGGTGGTAAAGCTTCCCTTTAGATTTGCACGAGGCACGACGGTAGATAATAAAATAACAATATTTTTAATTTATCAAACCTATTGAGAACAATACAGAAATGGTCGTTGAAAATTTTGATTCTCAAGAGAGATCCTGCTGTCTATGGATTTTACTAAAATTATTCCAAATTCATCGTAAATCGTTAATATTTCATTTCGATTAGATAATGCAATTTTTCTAAAAGCTTTCAAGGTATAATTTACGAAAAGAACGCCCCGACGGTGGTTCACTGCAACTAAATAACTGACACATGACGTCGATTAGATCGCATAATTTCACTAATGTCCGTTCGATCCTATAATTTCTTTAATGCCCATCCAGTCGTATAATTTCTCTAATGTCCATTAATTCGTACAATTTCTTCCATGTCCATTCAGTCGTACAATTTCCTGAATGTCCATTGAATCGTACAATTTCTTTAATAGCCATTGAGTCGCATAATTTCTTCAATGGCCGTCAGATCGTATAATTTACGAGTTTTAAGTATACGCCGGTGTACCTTGATGGTCGGCCAGGGAAACGACCTGCACGCACACACACACACACGAAGCGACACGCACCCAAATAGACGTATACATACACACACAAACACAAAAACGACACGAAGTAACAGTAACGCCGGCCAAAATAAAATAAAGACGGGCTCGTCCGAAGGAACGATCGTTTCCGGGAGATCGAAGTTCTCCCGGGATCGAGCGGTCCGCGTGGACGGCCGTCCCATGGATCACATTGGTCCGTGAGTTTACATATCATATAGGTTAACTAGTTCGTATTATAAAAGATTTAATATTTTTATAATCCACATTGGAAGTTGTTATATCGAGTCGTTAAGCTTATCGCGTGTGAAAAGAGAGAGAACGCCACCCGGTTATTGGGTCGGGATTAATGGGGGATGATCAAGCTCTCTCCGTGGATCTTCGGTTTCGTCGCTCCACTATCGATCGATCGTCCGGCATTCTATCGGCCCGATCGAGTAATCAGCGATCCGATTTGGAAACGGGGTCGACTCGCATTCGACGCTCGCGCGCGAATCTGACCGGACACGGTTTTCGAACACGCGTCTCCAAAACAGAGGCGCAGAATTTTACAGTATAATGTTTATCGATCATCGCGAAATCGCAGCGAATTCTCGTCCTACCTTATCTTCAAACCATTCATCTAAATTTTGCACATCGACGCGAGTTCTTTATTAACAATCGAACGGCAGAACTGATTTATAAATTCATTCAGCAATCTTTTTCGATGCATTTTTTACAATATCCTTTTAAACGTGTTCAACGAAACAAATTGAAATTAATTGCGTGTAACTAGTCGCGTGACAATGTTTATTCTCGGCGTCGGAATGGACCCAATATCTGCCGTTCCAGCGTTAAACGAGACGTTGAAGTCGATGTCAATAAGAGTTTATCGACCTCTGACGTCACGTCCGTAAATAGGAAATAAAGAGATGCGATTAGAACTGCGGGAAAATAAGAATTATTTTAATAATAAAAAGAACACAGATTGAAGACGGAACGATAAAGCTAGTACGAACGTTATTTATTCAATCGGTAATATTCCGAAGCAACGATCCAAATATTACGGTTCGGACGAGTCCGGTTAGGTTCGCTGTTCGTAAACCCGGCCAAGCCCTTTGAAGACCGACCCGGGGCCGAAACGAAGCGGAAACGGTCGAAGGCCTCGATCGTATTACGTTTGATCGATATCTCCGCGGAAAATGTAATCGATAGTACACGAGGCTGGAGTGGGCGTTTCTAATTACTTAATTAAATCGACGAAGGGCCGTTCGACGAACGCCCCTGGTGAAAGTATATACATAATCCGAAGCCGTCTGTTCGACGAACCTGCAACGTATACATATCAAAAAAATCGTGATACACGGAAGGTGCAGTTCTTCTTTTTCTCTAGGTAATAGCCGTAGGTTACTCTAATAAAATTATGGTAACATTTCGGACGCGTTTATCGCCGGGTCGTTCGGCCGCGATTAGAATCGCGTGTCTTTGGTTACTGGATCGGTATAGAGAACTCGATTCGAATGGGAGGGGGGGGGGGGGGGGGGATTAATGGAATGTGTAATGAATCTCGGAATTCACCTTTAACGAGAACCCCTCGCAATTCCGTGAATACGCGAGTTCCACGGTTCATCGAAGCTACTCGATAATAGCTCGCGCTCGATTTCTCGGAAAACGTGGCCGTTCTCGGTGAACCGATGTTTTGTTTCGTTTTAACAGAGCTTTTAGCCGATTCGATGGGAAATCTCGGCGGCTGATTATTGCAAACAACCGGGTTGTTGTTCGGTGTTGGTTTCCTAGAATAGTCGCGTTAAGGGCTGTTGCGTTTTGCGGAACGACGCTCCGACGATTTTCGTCTGGAAATGATTATCGTGTTGTGGACCCTTGGGATAATTGTGACGAGGCGATCTTCGAGCGGTGATCATTGTTTTAATGACGTTGGTGGCGACGTCGCGCGTCAAATTGACTTCGTGTCAGTAACTGGCAGAGGTTAAATTGACTCTGCATCGATCGATGACTTTACGTCAGATTGGCTTTGCATAAATAATAGTGACTAGACGTCTAACTGACTCAATATTAACCCTTTGCACTAGAATGGTGACTTGAATTGTTTTATCACGTTTCGAAATAATGTTGTACTAATAAAGTTCAGGTTTAAAAAATTATTAAAAGTATTTAATTATTATCGAAAGAAACTGTTGGTATGAATTGTAAGAATTAATTTCATATGCCAGAAAATTTATCTTAGATTTGCAGTTAAATGGCTTCAAGTGCAAAGGGTTATTAATGGTGGTGCCATTAGCGATGCAGAGTCATTCTGACGTCAAATGGTCACTAATTAATGACGAGTCAAATTGACTTCTAATCATCATTATTGATTCAAACTTCAAGTCATTATTATTGCAGTGATACGAAGTCACTTTGACGTGCATCGCCATCAACGTTGCAAGTTAATAACATATACTTTACGAGTTAATAACATATACTTTACGAGTTAATAACATAACCACTTTAAGGTTAATGAAAGTATTCATCTAATCGCTGTCGTTGAAGAAAAAACGTAGTTAAGACTATATTAGCGTTAAAACCGGTTTACCTTGACGGAAATCAAAGTAGACGTTTCTAAAGATTGCGATATAGTATATATATGTATATTCGATATTAGACTAAATCGATTTGTCGTATTTACACTTTGTAAATAGTGTTTTTAAATAATACAGCTTAATCAGTATCTTCAGCGCCAGATTTAACGATCTGGTGAAAGCGTATAGAGAAATGTACAATTGAAACACGCTTTTCACCGTCGTGCATAATGCACGCGATGGTTGCTCGAAATCTCGATCATGCAACTGGATTTAGCATACACGATGGCTACGGTATCAGTACAAAGTGCTACACATATCAGAAATCACCGAAGCTATTCTTTCCGACAGTTATTTTTTTAAGAAAGAAGGCGCGTCAGAAAATGGATGATCGACGGATTATGTCAAGTAATAAAACGTTAACATATAGAACAGTCGCAAATGGCTCGAGACAAAGCTGTTGCAGCGACAATGACTAAAGGGCCATGTAACAATGAGCAACGCTCGGCGTTGTTCTTCATTCAAGAATGAAAATACAGTATAAATCTGAATAAATCTCAATGAATTTGTCGTATAAAGATAAAATTGAGTGCATTGCCGTCTCTTCTTGACGAAAATAAATAAATAAAAACAGCTAACTGGTTAAATATTGATCAGAAGAGAATTTAGATTAAGAGTCATTAAAAATACAGTTATCTAAAATTATTCATATTATATTTAATTAATAATTCTATTTAATAATTTAATCAATTAAAGCGAAATTAGAATGTTAATATTTATTACAGTGAGTGGCATTAGAACTCTTTCACATCCGAAACGTTCTAGTCAAATTCAATTCGTTCAAGTATCTTATAATAAAGATGAATTTTCAAGATTGGTCAGAAATTAATGTCACCCATATTTGGGCGCTCAACGTGTTAAAATGGTGAAAGAAAACGGAATAATATTCGCATTTAACAATACGTTACCTGAAACCCCATCGTAACTCAGATCCGTGACAGTGCGACAAGGTTTTTGATTAGGCTCCGGCTTATGCTAGGCTCTCGGTTGTCCCTACAACGGATTGAAGTCGCGAAAACAGCTACCCAAAAAGAAGGAACGAAACGGAAAGCCCGGCCTGTCTCCGGGGCTAGGGGACGAGAATGCAAACGAGGAGCGAGGCTCGTTGTCAGTCCCGGTTGAACAGGTCGGGTCGGATCGTCTTCGACGTAGATACAGAAACGGATCTATCGGTCTGATCTTTGTCCTCGTTCACGCCCACGTAAATCTCCAGATAGCCCCGTCGATGTTTCCATTCGGGCCGCCCCGTAATGGACCTTATATCGCGGATCCTCCGTTACTCGCCTATTTCGATATCCGAGCAACGAGATTGAAGTAAGGATATAAGGTAGGTGGGGGAGGGAGGGAGGGGCGCTCGAACCGTGGGGGAAAAGGGGGTCGGGGACCAAGCCTCCGCATACATCACGCGCAGATAAAACTTCCCGATAAAATTGACCATTTGTTTCTCGAGGATAAAAAAAAGCGGGAGGAGGGGACGGAAGAAGAAGCGGGACGAGATCCCCGACGCGGGGAGGAAAATTCCATCGATCCCGCGAGCCGGGTACGATATCAAAACGAATTCCGTGTGCGTGCAAATCTTCCTCTCTGCGGAGCCTCGATTATCCGAACCGCCACCACCGCCACCCGATATCTGAATTCTTTATTATCCGAACCAACGATAGCTGAATTATTTATTATCCGAAACTCCCGATAGCTGAATTATTTATTATCCGAAACTTTCGGATGTCGGAAGTTTTTATTACCGAAGCTTCCGCTATCTGGATCATTCATTATCCACACCTGTAATGTCTGAATTACTTAGCGGTCTTGACTGTTTCAATCTCTTGTAGCCGTTCCGGGCGTCGCTAAAAATTTCTGTGCGATTGTTTAACACCGAGCTGTGCCCAAGCGATGTGTAAATCGATTTTGTTCCTATGTGTTAAATCGCAGAAATTTTGATATTAACTCTTTTCGGTCTAGTGGCGACTCTAAGGCGTTAATAATAGAAAAACGACGGATCCTTCAAGTTGTAAATATAAACAAACGAGCCATTATTTGTAAACAAAATTGGATTAATATGAAGTATATTTTAAGTAATATTTGATTTTTCAAAATTGAAATTAAACGATTTTTACAATTGTCGAAATTTGGAAGTGAAAATTCATAATATAACCAAATTAAATATTGATAAAACAGTAGAAACATAACCTGACATTGCCAGACTTCACATAATTTGCCTAAATTTTTTAATGAACAGATATGTTAACCTTTAATTTTCTCGAGACAAGAGAAAACGGACTTACACCACTTTCAAAATAAACGGTCCATATATCGGTATTACTTCATCCAGATAATACTATATTCAGTATAAAATACTAAAATATCTCTAAATTATATTTTTAAAATGCTTAGTATTAAATTAGAACAACGAAGTGCGCGTGAAACGGCAAATCGAATAGCGGTTGTACTTCTTCGATGCCGAAAGAATTGGAATATGAACTATCGAGAGGCAAACTATAGAGGAAGAGAAAGGGAGAACAAACACAGCAGTATCGCGAAACGCCGCCGTTAACCAGAAAAATCGATTTCATAAATAAATAGAAGGAGAAGTCTTGTCGAAAGTCGGGTCGGCGGTTACAGGAGCAACCGAGAGGAGATCGTCGAATATCGCGGGGCGATCTACGCGCGGTCTGCGCGATCTACGGCGACCCGGTCCGCCGATAAACGGTGAATCGAGGCTTTTCAATTTTCTCGTTAAACTTCCACGGATGTCAGGTCGCATGAAGAAAAGCCAACAAAAGCTCGCATAAAGAACTCGTTCCCGTTTCCGAACAGTTCCCGGGGTATCAGAGTCAACTGAATTCCGTACTTTTTCGATTTACCACGGCCATGAAATTGCCTCGCGCGAGGGAACGCCGCGGACTCGGGCCCGGGCGAGCCGGTTTCCATTTAAAACATCGAAGAAAAGCGAGAGCCGGTCGCCCGGTGATCCTTGAAAATCCACAGGACTCGTCTCTCCCCCGTTCGGACGCGGTGAACGCCGTCGTAAAACTTCCATTACAAGAAACCGCGGGCAATTTGCGCTAACGAAAACACGCCGGATCGCCGTCCGCGGCCGCTCTCTAATAAAAAGCAAATTGTTCCGACAGTTACAATATCCGACGGTGGTTTCCCACGGGAAAACCGCGAACCATCGTCGGAAGCTACGGAACGCTTTGACATAATTCATCCGGCAACTCTTTCTCCGAGCCTCGTTTTTATTCCGCCGCGTGCGCAAAAGTCTTCGACGTTCGACCGGCGCTTCGGAAACGGCTGCTCGCTACGTTCCGCGGTAACGTCCTGGCTACCGTTAATTGATTTTTATCGGCTCGCCTGTGTAACCGCTGTTTAACCCGTTCGTACGACCGTTGAAGATTCGGTCACGGTACGCGCGGAACGTTCTCCGATTTTTAAGCGTGTCGCGGACGAGGATGATTCACTGATTGGAAAACTCCATTCGATTATGCACATAACGATCCCCGTGGAATTATACGCGCGCTCGACGTAACGTATTTTTTTATGTTTTCGTCGTTGGCGCCGATGAGATCGTTAAACAATTTGATTTTAGTACCGCTGTTCCCAGGGTTTTCGTTTCGAAATAAAAATCGTCGCATTTGCGACGACGCGACGATTTCGAGTAATAAATTATTTCGTCGTTGCTTTATTTCGAATGGGAAAGAACGTTGCTGAAAATAATAATTAATCGGAGGTTTTTATTTTACGAAATTCTCGCAATGATTTGTTTGAAGCGAACTTGTTTGACTTCATAATTATTTCAAAATAATTATTTTAAATAATTATAAAAGATCAATATAACCACAAGATTAAACGAAAAAAAAAGGAATAATGCTAAAAATGAGAACAAACAAAAAAATTTGATTTTATGACAACAAGGTATAATTCAACTTCAGACATGAAGTTTAGTTTCGTAATTCTCTCGAATTCCAAATAATTATCACATAAATTAGCATATTATTCGACATAATACTCCGAGAAATGATATTTCAGAGGTGACAGCAAGCATGAAAGTAATTATGAAATAAATTAACCGGTAATTCCGAACAATATTTCAAATAATGTCAATTCCGTCACTCGCGTGTCTATAGTTGCAAACCAGGTCCATTTGTTTAGTTTCGCCCCCGATGGACGCGCTTTGTCGGCACTTAGCGGGTGGTAAAGTCTCTTTACAACGAGCTGTATCTCGATGGTGCGGGAAAACAAGGGCGTTCGGAAATATCGAGAGACAGTCGACGATGGGACGCGATGATAAAGAACTTCGGACTCGATTCCCGGCGGCGCGGAGAGGGTGTTTTACGGACGTAATATACAATAAATTTCGCCGGGGGGGAACGAGACGAACAGAATTTTACACCGTGTAAAACGCGAATTTATGCGTTTCTTGAATTACTTTCGGATTTATTATGGTTTCCCGCGGAACGGCCGCGTATTTCTTTCGCGCCGGTAACCGGGCGCGCGCGGCCTCGTTAAAAGGAGACATCAAGCCGCCTCGCCGATGCTTCGGTTTCAAGAGATGCGGCCTGGTGAGAAAAAAAAAAAGAAAAACTTTGTTAATAATACAGGCGGCGGTGCGCGGCAAACCGAACGTAAATTTCCTTCTGCGCAACATATGCCGCCGCGGAAAAGCGAATGAACATAAACTTCCGCCGCGAAAAAACGGACATTCCCCGTGTTTCCTTTACGATCGAACCGGGTTCGTTTATGATAAAGCATAAAATTCCGCGGATATCTTTGAAGAGCCGCCTACTCGGCCATCAGCCAATGCGGATCCTTTTCTTTTTGCGGTTTGTCCGCGAATTTCATTTACGGTCGCGCTATAACGATTAAATTCCGGATAATCGCGCCGCTTGCTGGCTTCATTGTCTCGGAAAAATGTTCACCGGCGTTTACGAGCCCAACTTCGATACGTTTCATTTGCTTAAAATTCGAAGCTGCGATTTTGGGAAAGTTCTTTTATAGGTCAATACTCGCATACGTCGACTGGCTTTGTGGATTTTCGGGACGGAAGCTGTTCTTCTCTGTGTTTTAAGTAGTCGAAATTCTTCTATTTTCAAGATCAATAATTTCTAATATAAGTTCTAATATAATTAATAATTCCTAATAAAAGTTCTAATATAATTAATAATTCCTAATATAAGTTCTAATATAATCAATAATTCCTAATATAAGTTCTAATATAATCAATAATTTCTAATATAAATTCTAATATAATCAATACTTTCTACTATAAGTTCTACTAAAATCAATCAATCTCTAATATAAATATCACGCTTATTTCCATCAAACTCCTGAAATATGTGAAACGGGATTGAAACGAGCAAAGTTAACCTCATTTTTGTAATTAGCTATCTTTTCCTAGACATTTTTCGTTAATGTAATCTTCGTGAAATTGTTTGCGCAACCGATTTCCGTTTCCGCATCTCGTCGCCGAAGTTGCTAAAGCGAGAAAATAAAATTATTTTTAACCGACGAGGCGAAAAGACGTCTGCTACAGTTTTAATTCGACACTATTTCTATCGAAACGGTTAAAAGGAACCTGCTCAATATTTTAAGTTACTCTCAACGTTTCATCGCTCTTCCTCCGTTGACTTTTCCGCGTTTCCCGCAAACATTATAAAATGAGTTCAATATTTCACAAAAGAAAACAATATTTCAATAAAGAGAAGTATAGACAAAATTTCTATAAAAAAAAAAGATACATGCAGAATATTCGTAAAAATGCGTACATGCAAAAAACAATAGATAAATTTCTGTAAAAATAGGTACATGCGAAATAGCCGTAAAAATAGGTACATAAAAAATATCCGTAAAAATAGCAACACGCGAAATTTCCATAACAAAATTGCTAAAAGCCTGAACACGCTGACTCGGTCAAAGTTCATTTTCCCGCTGCCGCATCGAATTTCGTCACGATCCGCGAACCGCGATAGGATCGACGGAGGAAATAACATCCGGAAGATGGACCACGTGGTTCCTCTCATTGAACGAATTATTTACGTATCGCCCGACTTTCGCGGATACAGCGATGGGGCGATCGCGGGAACCGTTCCAGATTTTCTCGAGCAATGTTTCCACATATTTCGGCGAACCGTGGCTGGCTGTTTGCGAGCGGCCCGCGTTCGTCAAATACAAATATGAGCTACGGGAAGACGGTAATTGAACAACTTAACCGATCCGCCGCTTAACTAATCAAAGCTAGAAACGAAATGCTTGGCGCAGAGCAGAGCCTGGTCTTCGACGGTCTTTGAGCTGAATTAAATGCAGATGGTTCGAGAATCGCTTGCATTTACTTAAGCGGCATTTACTCCCACGTGATACGGGGGTAGATCACAGGCGAAATGTTTGCGCTCGAGAGAGAGGCTGTTGCCGTTTCCTGTTGACGTTATGTCGGACATCGTTTCCCTGTGTGGAACATAATTTCGTTATATCGGATATAATATTATTATATCAGACAGAGTTTTTTTTTATATCGAACACAATCTTGTTATTTGAGACATGGTCTTGTTATGTCGAACATAGTTCCGTTATATCGAGTATAATTTTGTTATATCAGACACAATATTGTTATACCAGACATAATTTTGATATATTGGCTATAGTTTCGTGACATCGCACATAATTTTGTTTCGATGGAAATAGTTTCGTTGGACGGGACATAATTTTATTATGTCAGACATAACTTCGTTATACCGAATATAATTCTGTTATATTGAATACAGTTTCGTTACATGGCACATAATTCCGTTCTACCAGTACATAGTTTTGTTATATCAGAAATAGTTTCTTTATATCAGAAATAATTTTGTTATAGCAGTCGTTACATCGACCGCCATTTCGTTACATCAAACAGTTTCCTTATATTCCATTATATCAAGTATAATTTCGTACAAATTAATCGACTAAAATTATTTCCAAATAACGTCTCGAATAAGTTTCTCCAATAAAATTTCATTCTAATAATTTCGAATAAATCGTTCGAATGAAATTTTATTCGAACAACATATCGAATATATTCTTGGAACACCACGTCCGACGAATTCTTCGAACACAATTTTATTCCTCGAACAAAATATGGGCAACCCTGACCGAGAGAAGGGTGAACGTGGACAAAGGTGGTTGGTTGTCCCAATTAGAGGAAGTCGTGCGCCCTACTCGCATCGTTTACCATCGAAACGGTTGCGCGCGACACGGGGAAAAATCGTCCCCGCCGTGGAAAAAGCGGAAAGTTCGCGGCGCCGTTGTAAAAAGGAGGGCTGCCGGGGAAAAGGACACGCGGTTTTTTTTTCTGCATCGCATTAATTCAGCAGGTTGTCCTGCAGCAGAGCGTGTGCCAAGCGCGCGAAGCCCGCCACCGTTTTCCTCCCCGGCGGCCTATTTTTTCCGTTCTCTGCTCCTAATCTTCCCGCCCGCCCCCCCTGGCCGCCGACTTCTCGCGGCCAGAGACACCATTTGTCCGTGTCGGCGGCTCCTGTACAGGACTCGGCCCCCTTTCAGGCCCATAATAAGGCATAATTCACGGCGGCAGCCACTTCGCGCGAGCCGACGCCGCCAGCTCGCCGGGCCGTGGAAAGTGGCCGAGCGCGCGTTTTCCCAGGGTGCTTCGCACTTGAATTATCATCCCGGAGGAAGAGCCGGTTCCTGGCTACCTAAGGAACTACCTCCGCCCTGGATCGGACCATTTACGGGCCGTGAAAAAATGATTTCTCGCGGTTCGCGAGCCCGAAGCGAATCCTTGCTCACTGGTCGAACGTTAGACTAACCCAGACCTATGATTGTTATTTGTCTTGGAAAGGCGTAAGGGCGTGCTGGAAATTATGGTGGCTATCGCGGAAGATCATTCCTAGTCGAAAATATACCACGTCTTGTATATCGAGCGTGTCTTGAAAGTTTAATAGAAATTCGAAATATTTGCACCGTGCCTTATAGTTTACTTTCGAAGAAAATAAAGTGCGAGCAGTTATCGCCGAATAAAACTGCTTCCGTTTTTATTTAATATCTTTATACAAATATATGGATACTATTTTACTTGTAATAGAACAGATTAATTAATAATTTATATTTGTGCTTAGATGAAAACTACCCTTGACAAGCCACAATGAAACTAAGGATTAAATTCTTGACACAATTGAAACTGTTTTGAATTTACAAGCTGCTTACAAATTGCTTTCTGCTATTATTTACTTGATAATAATACCAAAATTTAAAACTTTAAGAGATATAATAGATAAAAATCAATGATCTAGTTTTAACAGTTTTGTAATAATTGCGAATTTGGTTTTTCCATCGTTTCCAGATCTCGGATACAATTTAACAAGCAATGTTAGACCGTTGCGTCGAGAATTAATTAAAATGGTGTTTATTGAAAGGGAAAAATATCGTCGACTTGGAGAGGTGTGCAGCGACGCGCACAAAAAGTTTGGAATCAATGCGGGGCGCAGCTTTTCCGAAACAGAATATCCCGAACATGGCGTTTCATCCGACACGTTCCCGTAAAAGGTTTTAGCGCGGACACAGGTCGGATGGAACGTAAATACTTGCGCGAACAGCTTTCGCAATTCAGAGCGCAAAAATCGTGACCCCGGGGGGTTAAACTTCGAAATTCTGTTCTGTTAATTCAAACGCGGGGAATATTATTTCAGCGGGTATTAAATAAACACGTTAATTTCGCGGCCGTAATTCGGGGAAGTTCTAATGGGTGCGGGCCGTGCTCATACTTTTATTTAGGTTACCACGTTTCGGAATAGTTTTCTTGGCACTATTTTTACCGAAATAGTTCAACGCCATTTATTAAAATTTATCATGTAACGCCATTTTTGTTGGATGACTCAGAAACGTTTCTTAAAACATTTATTTAACACTGCTTTCGCCAAAGGGGTGAAAAGTCAGCTTTTCAGATTTTAAGTCGATGTTATTTTTAAATATTTAATTCAACGTTATTTTCGTTAAAGACAGCTTTTTCAATGTTTAATTGAACACTATTTCTCTCACAAAGGTCAGAGGACATCTGAAATTTGGAAATGGAAAAATGGTACACAACGTTCAAATTAATCAATTCTTAAAATTGTTATAAAAGAATTATAATTTTGTTCATCGTTAATTAAGATATAATATACATGTAGTAACCATCTTCTGCTACTTATGCAACAAAGTCTTTCAATTTCATTTTCTTCAAAAGCGTTAAAATCGTTTTTACAATCTGTACAACAATGAGCATACGCGATGAAACAGGAAAAATGATGCGAGAACAAATATGAATACACATTAAAGCAGCAACGATTAAATAGAAAACGACATCAATTTCGAATGGATTCTCCGTGTCTTGTCCCCAGCGGCGGGGTGCATCGTAATGAAAAAATAATGGAATTAAACAACAGCCTCTCTACCCGGCGGCTCCGATTTATTGTAAAACGTGCCTACGGTTTCTTTTATTCGTTCCTTGCTCCTCGCTTTGTTCCGCAAGCAATTAGAAGCGCGCGGGGTCGTTGTTCGGCTCGAAGTTGTCGTATCATAAAGTGCAATGGGAGGGGAAGGGGTGGGCACGGGGGCCCGTTGCAATTGAAAGGCATCGAGTTCAAACGGGGAAGAAAACGCGGCAGAATTATGAGAACTTTCCGGGAGTCCTGGACGCTTTTCTTCCCGTCGCAATTAAATTCTTTCGACGAGAGTCCACTTTGTTCTCGGGCTTTCCCCCCACGCCCCACCCCCACCGCCCCCGCCCCTCGATTGTTGAAACAACGCATTGTTTTATCCGCTCGCGGAAGGATTTCGTGTAATTATTACATCGACGGTAAACAATCGGCGTCCCCTTTACCGTGACTTTATTGCGCTTTGTTTTTTTTTTTACCTTCGCTAGCGAATACCTTTACAGGAGAACACATTTAAACAATCTCCTCGCGGTTCATCCTTTCGAACGGTTAAGGGCTACGGTCGAGGGCTATTTATAGGATAATAGTTTGTTTATTGGGGGAGGTTGCCTTTTTATTTCGACTTCGCAGATATTGATTTCTTTCGTGTCCAGAGAATTTATTGTTAATCCGACTTGATCTGTGTCATTGTCTGTGTTGATTCAGGTTACTATTATTTTATTCGAAACCGAATTATTGTTAATTATTTATTTGTTGAATTGCGAGTTGAAGGTGATCACGACAAACCTATACTAATTTCAAAGATTGCGACGTTCTCAAGTTACTTATCATTTGAGAGGCGTAGAATCATAGTGGCGTAGGTGAGATTTTCCAAAATTTCGACTTGCGTCTTAAAATATAATGTGTACATGCCGAGATATTGAAAAGACAAGAGAAACGAATGATAGAGTTTCAATCAATTAATCTGACTCTAAATGATCTTAACAATTAATTTATCAATTTATAATAATTACGGTAAACGATGCACACGTTAGTAAACGATAACAGTCCTCGTTCCTCACATTAAGACAAATACGTATACAGCTTTATCTGTACACAATTTCTTCATACGCATATGTTATTCTAAATTTCCTAGAACGATGGTTTCATCATCTATTAATAAAGTTCATTTATGGCGGTATAACCTGTCCGAATTCCAACAAGAGAAATTCCATTTTAATAAAAAAAAAAAAGTGATACAGACGTCAGAGATGATATCCATAAATTACCGTCACTGGGAATTCGGTCGTTGGCAACGACCGAAGTTTTACCGTTCAGCGAATATTAATAAATGCATTGAATACGTATTAATTCTATAAATACATTAACATCCCGGTGGAATTAATATTTCCAGAATGTAAATGACGGAGCATTTCGAACGTGGTTTCGCTGGGAACACTTTTCCCCGTCGCGTTTCCCACTGCTCCCGGCACAAACGTCCTCCGAGGACGCCTCCGGTAGGCACTTCGCTTCAATTAAATAATTAATGCCCATTGCTACCCCATTACCCCTTTCTTCCAAGCGTCGGAACCTCTGAATGTCTTTGCGTTAACGCTCCGGCGCTTCGCGACGCCTCGAAACTCTTTGGTTCCGAACCTGTTATCGAAGCGCCCTCGATCGGTTAGCCGACGTACGCGGCAATTACCCTAAATTCTGCTCGATTGTCTTTCAATTTGTAAACAAACGTGGACAGTTCGAGGAGAGGAGATACGATTATTCGTCTTTATCGACTTGCGCGTGTTATTAAAAGTTCCAACTATTGTGAGAACGACGACTGCACGATTCCAATTCGATTTTTAGAATTCAAATAAATTATTTAAAACATCTTCTCCCTTAATGAAAAACACTGAAGACGGACAGATGAACCGCACGTTCGTCAAATTGATTAATTGTACAAAATGCAATACGTGTTCGAAAATCTCACCCTATTTCTGGATTTATTTGAAAAATATAAAGACGCGCGTGATTGTCAATTTTTCATTGCTGTTAGTATTAAGGGAAATCCTCTCACTATATTCATTTATACGAGAATCTTTAACGAGCATTTTTTCTGATTTTTGACGCTACATCAAAATTAAACTCGTCAGAATTTCAAAAATATTTACCACGATTTAACTCACGAAAAATGTAATTACTTCTCTCTAGATCTTACACGCTGATAGATAAACGTAGCAAAGAGATTGCGATTCGTATATAAAGCTTGTTTTTTATATACGCGTTTGATTCGAAGGCGCAGAAATTGGGCCAGCCGGCCTATAAAACGCTGAAATCGATGCAACGCGTAAATAGAGGTTAAAGAGACGAGAGTCCGGTCTACGCGGAGAAAAAAACCAGGGATCGAGGATCAAGGCTCGATCTCGCGGCCCCCTAAATCGTCGCCGGCCGTTTCATTAATCTTTGTTTGCGGATGATTTTTGCAGCGGCGCGGCGGCCCGTGTAAATTTCATTGAACGCGCTAAGCCCGGTAAATAGGATCGTTAAATAATTCACGGGCTCTGTGTCTACGCTGATATTCAGTTTCTCCTCTCATAATTCATTTGCTCGGTTTGCACCGGGGCCCCCGGACCGAGGCCGAGAACTATCGCCGCCCACTGGGACGCGATCCAAAACTTCGGCCTGCCACCCGAAAATTAGCTGATCAATGTGCTCCGAACAACTCCGACGACTCGCGGCGCACTCTTCTTCTTCTTATTTTCCCACTGTCGAACCGAATTTATGCTCGCAGTGGGCGACTAGGAAAGTACAACGTGTTCCTAGAGCGTCGGAATAGGCTCGTGTCCCGTCGAGAAACCTTGCGGAACTATGGCGAACAGCTCCTCCTGAGCAACAAAAAATTTAACAGAAATTCTGTCTTGTCTCGGCAAAATTTGTTGCTACATGAACGCAAAAGCACTCGAGAACGCGACAGTGATCGAGAAGAACCTTATCAACGCCATATACAAATGTTATTGATTCTGTCTGAATAATTTGTCTGTAATCGATAATTATCCTTTCGAAGAAAGCATTTCTTTCTTTTAATTATAATAAGTAGAAAATAGTAAATATATCCTTTTTATTCGTTAATAATGAAACTAACAGACACGCCGTGGTTGGCGACGAGTTACCTTAAATAAAATGTTCGTATTAGTTAATCAATTCTGTCTAAGAATATATTTGACTTTGAGATCGATTTTAAACGATCTAAACATCAAATAATTGCTTCTGCATCGGTCGTAGAACAAATCAGCTTTTCAAGGTAGCTTTAAATAATTAATAAACGGCAGAGCAGGAAGTAAATTTACAAATGAGCTTGTCAAAGAAGAAAATGCACGAGAGAACGATTGTAGAAGTATCTCGGTCGTCGAAGTATTTCTATGCAACGTTTAGTTCGGCGAGGGCGCCATGACGTGTGGCGCGTTTAGGGGAAAAATATGGGCCGGCTGATTGCAACGAGGATCGCGGACGAATTGGCTGGACGTAATAAGAAACTGTTGGTATCGTTGGAACAAGGGAGTCATAGTCAGCCGACTGAAAGGGACATTTGGTGCCGGCGTGACACGCGACCGCCGTTCACGGGGGCTCATTTAAATACGGAAACAAAGTAATCTCGTGCGACAGAAGTATAATTTGTGGGTGATGGCATGTACGCCGCAGCCACGGCTCTCCCCTAATCCTTTGAGTGGCGAACGACGCTGCCGCGAAATATATGAGCAACGTCTGGCGATTATCAGCGATCGTTCCTCGCGCCACGCTGTTCGAGGCTCTTGCAATCTTAACCCTTTGACGACACACGAGGGATACCGTTTACGAAAAAGTTTGCCACTGCTGCGTTTCTCTGTTGAATGTTATTGTGCCAGAAAAAATGCAAAAATCAAAATGGAATATCAAACACCCGACTAAGAATTATTTTTAACTATTTTTTCGTAAAGATCGATCGTTTTGGATATAATTAAAGAATTTGGTATGAAGTTGAAAATGAAGAAATATCTTGTTCCAAAATTGTCGTGAAGAATATGATCAAATATAGATAATGTGATCATAGATAATATGATCATAATCGTTTGGAATTTTAATACGTATAGTACAACATTATATTTACAGTTACGTATATTAACAGTATATTTGATAAAGGATTAACTAGAAACTGATTTTTGAGAGAACGTATCAGCATAATGTACCAAGAGATCTATATTTCTCGCGTTTCTCCCCCGAGTAAAATATTTTCGTTATTTTAGAAAATGGTCGACCGCGAGGTGCTCGTGTTTCCCTTTATTCCCCCGCATCGACTGTTCTTTTCGACTAGACAAAGCATCCTCGAACGGAGGAGATTAAACATAGTTTCTAGTACCGATTAATGTTTCCTTGATGAAAGAGAGGAAACTCTCGTATTTCTCTGTGGAGAAAGGTTCCCTTTCGAGGCACCCGCGCCTCAAAGTCGCCTTTGCTGAATGGTTTTAATCTCTCAGACTCACCAGTTTGATCTTCACTCTTCTATTTAAAGTCTTCTTTTTATTTCTTCCTCGTTTTCCTGTACCCGACGGTTCTGTTCCTTCTTCGCGAATCGATCGACCCCATGGATCGGCGTATCCCCCTTTCCACCCTGCAATGGAACGGCTAACAAGACTCCACCGTCCGATTCACCCCTCCGTTTTCTCACCTTCCTCTCGGTTTTCACCTTGTTGCTCGACCGCGCCGCCATCTTGTCTCTCCGCGTCTTATGCTGGCGCAAACCGTGGCCCGATTACGCCGTTCCCATTTGCTTCTCGGGAAAAGAACCTTTGAAACTTAATCGCGAGAAAATGAAAATGAGATCCTTGTCTTCTTCGCGGGCTCCATAATATTTTCGTAATAATGATCGACGAAAGCGATCGGTGCAATTTGAAAATTCTTACTTCTCATCAATTTCGTAAACGATAGAATGTCTTTGAGTATCGAGGAAATTGATTCGATTTTTCGTGCAATTATTCGACGTTATGTTACTATTTTTTATACGAAATAAAAATAGCCTAAGCAGCTCGTAAGAAAAGCATATTGCACAACACTGTGTATCCTTTCTTTGACCCTCCGTTTCCTACGCCGTAGTCATTCGTGACTCGTTGTAACGTATACGGTACCGAAGTTGTCTGTGTTAGTAGCAGAGAGACCGCCAATGTTTACACCGGCCTCACCTTCAATATATCCTAACAATATACAATCAGTCAAAGCCAAGAGCTCGAACGGTCGACACCGGCGGAGTCATATTACCGAGGCGCTCGAGTAAACATTCGTGTGTTTAGTGAAGTATCGGCGTGAGTCAGAAATGACTCCGGCACAGGACTCCGTGCTGCAGTACTCCGAGGGTAATAAGACTATATCTTGGCATTCTTCTATCACATAGTTTCGTATTTGACCTATTCATTTCCATCATAAATGCATCAAATCCGCAGTTTACTAACATCAGAAAAAAAGAACAAGAAACTACTTCAGGTTACACTGTTTCATGGAACTTTGTCATAGTTTCGCATCCAGTACGTTACACTCTAGAAACGTATGATTGAAACGCAGCAAGTAAAGACGAATTTGCTGAGGAGAATAAATAGGAACACCGTGAAGTAGGAAGTGATTAAAGGGGTGAAATAATAGAGGTCACACGGGGGTCTATCTCGGTTAAATAAACAGACTGGAAGTGGCGTAGATTCGATTGCTAAAGAAAGTAAATAGAACAAAGAATATTCAACAGAGATCTGATTGGAACGCGGAAAGAACCGGATAAGTGGGCCAAAGAAATATTCCAGGAATCTTCAGCTCGCAAAGAAGCACGTGGAACGAAGTTAGCACACAGTTGGGAATCAGTGTGCAGTATTAACGAGATCGAAGTCGAACAATACGAGAGAAATACTTACACGTCCCCTAAGGTTTTCTTTACTTTTTTCATAGACGGTTTTAAACTCGATTTGCATGACGCAAAATATTGCCACGTCTTCGTGACGTGTATACTCGTCAAAAAATAACTAACCGGTTGATCGAGAATATCGTTTCTTTCCACGTAGACATTTAAAAAAGGGTGAACGATATTCCAATTCTGTTTAATCAACTATTAACCTAATCATGGTAGTATTTATCTCGTTCACTAGATCAAGAATTGTTAATAGGATAAGACGTATTATAGTAACAAAACTGAAATAAAATGACGTTTGCTGAATTCACTTAAAATGACGTCTGCTGAATAATTATAATGTTAGAACGCGACAATTTCGGGTGTCCGAGAAGCGAATTCGTACCGAGCTCGCGCGATCACGGACGCAAGGACAGGAGGACGTTCGAAGGGACGAGCGAAAATAAACTTTCGCGGCCATTACCGTCGGCATCTATATTTAATCGGGTCGCGCTGCGGGTACAGTAAAATTCCGTATCGATTTTCCATTAATCGCCTATTACCTAGTATGCGATATCTAAGTTGTCCATGTTCGGGAATTGACACCGGCCTCTCCCGAGATAATAATAAGGCAACAATCGTCCCGCGAGAACGGCCCGTCCCGCGTTTCACGTCGCCGTAGAACTGCCGATTGTAACCTCTTAACATTGCATTAACGTCTGCCACGTTTAACACCGTATTTAGTAGAACTATTTCTACAGGAAAATCACAAGCAGGATTATTAAATAACGTCACCGAAAACGTTTTGCTGGTAAACGATTGAAACAGACAGCGCCGCTAAATCAATTATTGGGCAACTTTAAACGGCAAATTATGGACTTTGGAAAATGATAAAATCCACGCCAAGTAACGAATGAATTTGTGCCGTCGAAAAACTGTGCATTCAAAGAACAATCGAATTTCATTCGCCAACGTTGTCCGCCGTAGCGGTACTAATTTTCAGAACGGCCAAGTCTCGCGTGAAATAAAATGACGGCGGCGGCCGTGGCCAGCCGCTTTGACAGTTTCTTCGATATAATGATACCTATTATGGTTCAATATTCCCGACGCTTTACGGACGGAACATTTGTCACTCAATTTCACCTCTTTTATGACGTATTTCGCGGCTGCGTCGGGAATGGCACAATGGCACGGAAAACGGGACACAAAGTCGGATAATCGAGGAACAAAGCGAGAGAGGGAAAGAGAGGGGGGCGAAAAATACTTTAGGCGAGCCGTGTGCCAGGAAAATAGAAAATTGAAACATCCAGTCTCTCGCCTAAATGCTATGCCCGCGGAAGTGTTGACATTTACTACCCACCCCTCATTGTCAGCGATAACTGTTCCCACGTTTTTGGCAGTTTTCCAGCAGCCGCTCGGCTCAGCCAACTTTCTCCCTCTTTCTCTATCTCCCTCTTTCTCTATCTTTCTCTTTCTCTATCTACCCTCTCTCTCTCTCTCTCTCTCTCTCTCTCTCTCTTCCTCTTACCCTCTCCCTATCTCTCTCTCTCTTCTCCTTCCCCTTTTCCTCTGAGTCTTCCTCCCCCTCGCTCTTCGCAAATCACTCCGCGGGCAACGTGTGAAATAGTTATGCGAGACAAATTGCTTGGCATAATACGGTCCGTTATCGCTCGAAATGATAAACGAGACGGGGAATTTCTCCGCTGCACGCGGCTTTTCGCGCGCTCTAACCAACACGCTCTACGCAGCGCATCGATCCGAAATAGTTCGCCGGAGCGTATACACCTTTCCTCGTCTCCTTCCGACGATCCTTCGCCAGGCTGATCTGATTACCGACAGTTAGTTGCCTGCTCGATGGAAGAAACGAAACCCCCCCGTAGAAAGTCAGGACGTACTGTGTTACGAAGATCGCGTAGAATCACGATTGAATCACCGAAAGCATTAGAATTACAAAGTAAACGAATTACATTATAATTCAATCAGACTGTGATTCGTATCTGCTTTCAATTAAATTAGAATATAGTTCGCAATTGTTATGTGGTTACGAAGTACTATGTAATTAGATTACATTAATTACGAATCAGGATGTAATTGAAATGTAATTACCAATTACGGTGTAACTGAATTAAAATTACGAATTACGAAATAATTAAAATAAAATCATGAATTATAAAATCGTTAAAATAAAATCACGAATTACGGCATAATTCAAATATAATTACGGATTACGACGTGATTGGATTAAAATTACAAGTCAAGTTGTAATTAAATAAAAATTACAAATTGCGATCTGATTGGAGGAAAATTGCGCACTAAAAAATAGGTAAATAAAATTTTAAAGTTGGAACAATATGAACATTAAATTATGTTTCGTGCGGAACATATCCAAGCACGACTTCAAACATTAATTGGAGCTGTAAATGAACAAGTTGAAAGCCCGTTCCAGTTTCCTACAACACTTCGAAATGCTACGGTCTATTTGCCGTTCGAATTTCCGAACGTTCGATATACGAACGAGCGAAAATATTGTATTAATTAACTTCGCAAAGTAAGGAAACACGTTGTCGCCAGCCGGGAGTTGCGATTTATAAATCATCGAGAAAAAGCACGAGAAGATATCGAGCGAATGTCAACCGGCTCGTAGGTTGTAACAACTGCGGAGCCAAGGCACACGAACTGTCAAATCATCTTATACACCTGTGTGCAGTCGGCTGCGATCAGGTAACTCGTTTGAGTCCGCGAGCAAGTTGTCGGTCGGCAACTATCCGAACGGTCGTGTTTTTCTAATCATTTATTTAACACGTTCTCTACCCTGTCGCCGGCGATATGTGACTGACAGTGTTGTGTTCTGATAAACGGGTGCCCCTTTAGTGTCACTCGCTGTTCGAGTTCTGCTGTATGCACGCCGACCGGAAACGTTGCAAAAGTGATTTACACAAAACGAAGGAAAGCCCTCGCTTTGAGCGTGGCCGAGGGCGCGTTTAAAGAGTGTCCGGATTCTCTTTGAACGCGATATCGTACAACAATCGACATCGATGACGCGAGGGATTAATAATCATCGAGTAAGTTCGTCAAATAATTCGGAAATAACTCGGAAATAATTCGGAAATAACTCCGGGTATATAATTCTGTAAATTTTCCAAACGGAATTGCAGAATTATTTGAAATCGAAAAAATTGAGATCAATTTTTGTGGAGTTGAAATAAAATAAAAAATTGATTCCATAATTATAAAATAATAGAGATGAATGATCTGACAAAGGATCAAATTTAATATCGTCGTTAGATCGGCGACAAACGTTTCAATCGTTTTTGGTGAAATTTAAAATTCTTATTTTATATTAATGACGTAAACGATAGAACGAAAAAATAATGTTGCTATAACAATGATTGAAGAAATTAATTTCATATATTTTTGGTGCAATTTGGGAATTCGTATTTGATAAACAATAGAATGTTTCTGTGCCGATGATTGAGAAAATCGATTTAATTTGCTCTCAATAAATTTAACAATTCTTGTTTTCCATAAATTTCATAAACAATGGAATGCGTCTGTTGATCTGATTGTTTGACTGAACCGAGACGGGGAAGTTTCCTAGGGAAATTCCGTGGGAGCGTTTGTCTCTTAATGTCCTCGGCTGTTAAGTCCCTGCGCGGGACTTTTCGAGAGTATCGACCAATAGAAAAGTTTCAATGGGACAAACGGTAAAAACGGTAGGAACGGCAGGAAGTTTTACGAGATGCTCTCGCAGCATCGAGCCGCCGTCCCCAAAGCTTTTTCGGAAGTTTACGATCGCCGAGTATTTTGTTTGCGGAACGTCTCCCGGCAGGCTTGGAAAAAAAAAACGGGACTGAAATGGTCTTGGAATGGTCTTCGAATGGTCCTGGAACGCTCCCGGAATGCTCCTGCAATGCTCTCGGAATGGTCCTCCCAAGGAATCAGGCACGGTATTTACCAGCTAAAGTATTCCGCGACCGAATGCACGCATAAAATCGAGGAAACGATTGTAACATCTCCGATCTTTATTGATTTTCTTGCAAAAGGGCGAACAGTGCGATGATCGAAAATTTCTAGGAGATTCGTGGAAAAGAAAAATGATCCAAAATTTTGTCGCTGGTCCTTCTTAATTTTCGAAACGTGAAAAAAAATATTGGCACGATCATTCAAATTTTGCTTTACCTCAATTGTGCAATAAATGTCCAAAAAATGGTAGCACTCTAAATAATTTACATTGCGCGGCGCTCTCGAAATTGATGTTACATCGTCTGCGATTCATTTGTCTCAAATTAATTTACGCGGTGCATTCTTTCCAAGTGAAACCCATGACACGAGTATTTTTATTTATGTGTCGAACAATGCGCGCCGCCGCTCTAAAATCTGTAACAGAAATACATAAATTCATAGGTTCGTAATCAATTTGCACGGTGCGCGCAGCCACAAAATTGAAGTTCGCGTCGGAGACATTGAAAATTGTTGGCTTCTAATTGATTTACGCAGCGCCCGGCACTCGAATGGAAATTCACAACGTGAACATTTAATTGGCGCGTAATTATTTTACGCGGGGCGCACGCTCTAATATTAAAACGCGGAATCGAAACATTTAAATTCATAAGCCGGCCGCGATTATTCTGCGCGGGGTAAACGCGTAGAACGTAAGACATTGAAATTCATATGCTTATAATTAATTTGCATAGTTACACAACTAGCAAATTGAAATTGTGAACATAAACGTTTAAACTAAAGCCTCTAGCTTCCATTATACACGGTACACTCCCGCATAAATGTATAATTTCTTCCGCTGCGCGAAATTCAAACGTTCGAAAACTAGGCCAAGCTTCTCCGAACTAGAAAATTAAGAACAATTCGACCAGATTCCACCGTATCGTATTAATGTATCGTTTGTCGGCGCAATTTTTCCTGGTAAAATCTGCCGCGAACGACGCTGCCCGAGACTAAAATCGTCCGGAGTGGCCGTTTCGTTTCAAATAGCAAGGCAGATCGAGGAAAGAAAATTTCTCGCAGCTTTTATCGCTGGTCTGATCGATGCCCTTACAGGTTTTACAATGGCTGTAACGTAAACGTGCCCTTAGACGTCACCCGGGCGACGTCGTTCGCTGCATCGTTTTTCATAACCGACCCCTTTTCTACCGTCGCCTGTTCGTTGACTTTGGGGAGTACACATGTCTGAATAAACCGGCACCGATTCGAAGAAAATTATACCGCGCGGCGATATCGACGGATTTGCATAGCGGGAGACCACGGGCACATTGTTTTTCGCGAGCTCGATAAGAAAGCGTACGTGTAGCGGCCCCGGACACGGCTCGTAAATTCCCACGAATTTCATCGTTCCGCCGCTTGCGTTCGCTCGAATCGTTGCACTTTTGGACAAATTTGTAAACGTCGGTCTTTAATCTCCCCGTAAATAAATAAATACATAAATAAATAAACAAAAGAGTGCGATCGGAAAAACATTTTTTAGCTAAAAACGAGGCATCCACGCGCCGGAGGAAATTCATTTTCATAACGCGAATAAACGTCCCGGCGAAAAACTCGCGTTTAAGAAAAATCAACGTCCCGCCGCGAGCCTAATTAAAAAACGGGCCGCACTCGACTCGGTGTCTTTGTTTTGGCGGAATCGTCGAAAGGGTTGGAAGTCAAAGACGAAAGTTGGAGTCCCGGTAATCGAATTAGAAGCTCGGGGAACACTCGTGTGCGCGCACCGGCACCACGAGGCAGATCGTAATTAAATAGCGCTGCCTTTGCCTTCAACAAATCGTAATCAGGTTAGAACTGCTCGAACATTTAATTAACAAAATTATATCCCGTCGGTGTCGCGGGCCCGGCTGCTGCCCCCCATGTCGCCTTCTTCCGAGAACTTTCATTTCCTTGAGGAAGCCGTCGTTCGCGCCGGCGACCGTCGGTCGAAGACTTTTTCCGGGTCTAATGAAATTAACGAACTCGAATCGGACATTCGTCCGTGCCCCGGGAAATCGACTTTCAAGCTTTTTTCCACGGCTTCCGTCTGAAGCCGAGGAAATCGGCTGGACAAAATGGCGGCAGGTCTTCTACGCCGTTTTGCAACGCGACGGTGAGCGTAATCTCGAGTCTTTGTGCATATTTCAATTTCTATTGGTTTCTTTTTTTTAATAAAATTATATGTCATGCATATTTTTTCTTTCTCCATCGCTATAAATAAAGTTGATGCAATGGAATCTGTAAAGTAACTCTAATTTAATTCGATAAAGGTATATCTGTATGTTTTTAGTAATTGAGGAACGAAATTACATGAACATTGAATTTAAACGACAACAATATAAATCACAAAGTAATAATTCACCACTTGACTATTAACTTCAAAACAATATAATTAGAAAATTCAGTGGATCTATGAATCAACAAACATGTTGATTTCTAATTTTCGTTTCTAATTCATTTTCAACAACTATAATCCACAGCAAAGAATAACAAAGTCTCGTTCGAGTCGCGTTATCCATGCAAAACGGCGTCCGCCTGTTCCAGAAAAGTCGCGGGAAACAGAGTGTGTCGTGCGGGCAACGTTAAGCAGGGAAACAAAACTAATCGAAAAAGCCTGGCATGCATATCGGATAGTTAGAATCGAGGATGCCCTTATTGAAACTTTTAATAACCGTGCAGCGACCGGATGGCCGGCGTCGCGGCCATATTGTCGGCGGAAGTTCGAGATCCGATCGATGCCCACCGAGGATCAATCGGCGAACGGAAAGCGTCGTTCAAACTCCTCGGGGCCGGGGAACTTTCGCGAAGCACGTTTCACTCGGCTCCGTGATTCTCATTACGTTACAATCAAGCTGTAACGGCCGATGGAAAGACCTAGGCAAAAATTTTACGACGTCCCGGCCGCCGAAGAGTTAGCCACAGAAGGATTAGCTCGGCCATAAAAGAATTAGCTCGGTTGCAAAGAGTTAGCCTGGTCGCCGAAAAATTAGAGTGGCTACCGAAGAATTAGGTTGGCCATGAAAAAATTAGCTTGCTATAAAAGAATTAGCTCTGTTATAAAAGGATTAGCTGTGCTATAAAAGAATTAGCTCTGCTATAAAAGAATTAGCTCTGCTATAAAAGAATTAGCTCTGCCATAAAAGAATTAGCCTGACCGCCGAAAAATTAGAGTGACTACCGAAGAATTAGCTTGGCCATGAAAAAATTAGCTTGCTATGAAAGAATTAGCTCTGCTATAAAAGAATTAGCTCTGTTATAAAAGAATTAGCTCTGCTATAAAAGAATTAGCTCTGCTATGAAAGAATTAGCTCTGCCATAAAAGAATTAGCCTGACCGCCGAAAAATTAGAGTGGCCACCGAAGAATTAGCTTGGCCATGAAAAAATTACCTTGCTATAAAAGACTTAGCTCTGCCATAAAAGAATTAGCTCTGCTATAAAAGAATTAGCTCTGCTATAAAATAATTAGCTCTGCCATAAAAGAATTAGCTCTGCTATAAAAGAATTAGCTCTGCTATAAAAGAATTAGCTCTGCCATAAAAGAATTAGCCTGACCGCCAAAAAATTAGAGTGGCTACCGAAGAATTAGGTTGGCCATGAAAAAATTAGCTTTGCTATAAAAGAATTAGCTCTGCTATAAAAGAATTAGCTCTGCTATAAAAGAATTAGCTCTGCTATAAAAGAATTAGCTCTGCTATAAAAGAATTAGCTCTGCTATAAAAGAATTAGCTCTGCTATAAAAGAATTAGCTCTGCTATAAAAGAATTAGCTCTGCCATAAAAGAATTAGCTCTGCTATAAAAGAATTAGCATGGCCACCGAAGAATTATCATGGCTACCGAAGAATTATCCTAGCCATAAAAGAATTAGCTCTGCCATAAAAGAATTAGCCTGGCCACCGAAGAATTAGCATGGCTACCGAAGAATTATCCTAGCCATAAAAGAATTAGCTCTGCCACGAAAGAATTTCCTCTGCCATAAAAGAATTAGATCGGCTACCAAAGAATTAACCTAACCGCCAAAAAATTAGCCTAGCCATCAAAAAATTAGCTCCGCTAATGAACGGACGGTGACACGTGGTTAGATCTCCATCGAGCACGGCCCCACCGTTTTTTTCAGCGCGTTCAGAGCAAAACTATTTTCGCCGGAGAGTCGAGAACGTTCTCAAAGAGTTCTTTCCGCTTAGTTCAACGTTTTCATCTAAATTGCAAAACACAATATGTATCCCGGTGAACTCGTTTGAACCGTTTAAACGAGTTACGCCGCGCGTTCGAAACTCCATCTTTATGCACGCTTTGCGCGGATATTCTGTCCTCCGCGGCGTACACTTGTACTCGAAAGTGTCCCAGACACTTTGTTTGCTCGGCTTTCGATTGGTAGACGGAAATATTAATCGTCCGCGTGCTATGTCGAAGGGAAAGTTTCGAAGATCTTGGTAGATAGTGGTTCGAAACTGTTACGACACCTTTGCCGTTTCAGATCAAATAATTTTCAGTGCCGATATTAGGAATCCTGTACAAATCATTGCTATTTTTAATGGGATTTCGTGGATTTAACTCGCAGATCTGATACAGTTATTTCATCGACGAAGAATCGGTATATTTGAATTAATCAATCAATCGACATCGGTTATCAATTGTAAATAAATGATCGAAAATCAGAAAGTGGTCTGTTATCTATAAGTCAATGTAGATCGTTGCAACATTCGCAGAAATATTTTCAGAGAAAATAATGAAAAATGAAAAACTATAGGCGTACGTAGCGAAGCACAGAAGTTAATATTTTTTCTGGCACCTTTTTATCTAAACTATTGTTAATAATCGATGTTAAAGAATACGTCGATTGTTTGTAAAGTCGATGGAGTCGAACAACATTGATCCTCGACGTTAGCAAAATCGTTGGGAAAGATCGACGAACGGGGAGGACTCGTTCGTTAGATTTCTGTTTAAAGCACGCTCGATTTTCATTGTGCAACAATTTGATCGAACGTCTCCGAGATATTTTCCACACGCAGTAGTATGCACGGCGACTGAATTTACGGTGTTCAAATAAAATCGATTCCATCGGAAATCTATTTTAGACGGACGCCGAGCTCCAAAGAAATTATTTATCCTGCACTAATAAATCCTGCGGAGCCTGCGGTCCTGTTAAACATATCAATCGTTGCCGAATAAAAACAACTACGAATCTAGGACATATCAGCGCGCGATCGATTCCCATATGGAATCGACACGCGAATCGCACGGAAAGAGACTCTGCCCCCCCTCGATCGCGCCGGTGTTTATTCGAACATTTTTCTCAAATCTGTGACGTAGAACACCGGCTGTACACCGTTCCGCGATGTTCCCAACAGGCAGCCACGTTATGTAACTTGTCGCCGGACAATACCCAATTGACGCACGCCGATTTTTCCGCGCTTCAGCGTCACGCGGACTCGACGAAAATAACGGACGAGCGCGCTTTTCCGCTCGTCCGCTCCTGTCCGCTCCTAGGTATACAATGTGCTCGACAACCGCACTCCTCCAACGTAATGCCACCTTATTATCGCGTGACAGAACGACGCTGTTCAAACTTTCAATTGATTCGGTTGTGAACAGTTGTTTTTGACTTTGAACGTCCCTCGACAAGATTTCACTCGAATTCGTTCGAACAAGAATTACGGTGTTGTTACAGAAATTCGTACGGAAAATAAAATCGATAGAATGCAAATAGTTTATCCAATTATTTCTCTCGTAATCCTTTTTTTTAATATAACTTTGAACGGAGAATTATGGGAATAGATCAATTGAATAAAGGAATGGTGCGAATAATTCCTGACGAATGAAATTATTTATTCAAGTAAATGATTATAATAATTTCTAATAAATAATTATTCGAATAAATAGACGAAGTAATTTCTTACGAATAAAGAATTGTTCGAGTTAGTAGATCAAATAATATACGATTGTCCGAACAAAATATTCGACCGAAAAGAATGCATTCTAGAGAATTATCTCGGATAAATATTCATTCTCTGATTTTATTGTATATTATATATCGTATACGTATTTTGATATACTATATTACATACAATTCTATCTCTGACTCGAACTACACAATCTTGATCCCACATCGAATATATTTTTGCAAATAATTTGAATAACATCCAAACAAGGGGCAGTAACAAAATTCTCTAAGCGACAAATAGCAACGCGTTTGCTGGTCGGAATAATCGCCGAGCTAACGCGAATAATATTCACCGCGGAATCGTGGAAAAATCGGCACGCGTCCGAGGTGATTCCCCAAAGGAGGTTCCTAAATAAGGTGTTCGCGAGCAATTAATTCCGATAACAACTCGGGCGTCGATGGTAGTTCGATACCAATCGAATAATCGAATCGACGGTTCCTTTTGGCCACGGCAAACTCGCGGAATCGAATCGAAAGAGAGGAACAGAAAGAGAGAGGGGGGGGTGTAGAAGAGAGAGCGTGCGCGGATGAGAGAGAGGGAGAGAGATAGGAATAGAGTGCGGGAATCGGGTCTCGGGTATGGGTCGGGCCGGGTCGGGCTGACTAGAAAATTGACGCGGCTGCCTTCGAGGCACGTAGCCGCAAAATGAAGTCGGATGGAGCGAACGAAACCGAAGACATTAACTGGAGCGCGGAGCCGAGGCAGAAGCCGCTGGCAACCGGGTGGGCCGCGAACCTCGTCTCGTTTTTTACTCTTTCGTGGGCTCCCGTTAGTCGGTAACGCAGAATTAACATATCATGGCCGCGAGTATGGTCGCCGGGAATGGCGGGCGCGATTCCTCGGTCCTGTTCGCGTCGCCTCGGCGAAGCAGAACCTTCTGGGAACGAACGCGACGCTTCCGTTGAACCGATGGATGTTTACTAGAATCCGTTCGATCGGAAGCGTTTATGGTTTTGCGGTGATTAATCGTTTGACTGTTCTAGGTGTAGTCGGAGAAACGTGGGACGACTCGACTGCGGATCTTTATGTGGTATTGCAATTTTAATCGAGTTTATACGAGTCGTTATAATACGAGTAAACGCTAATTTTTATAATGTCAAAAACAGAGCATAAGCTTCTGTCGATTGACATCATTCGATCATTGGATCAGGTGTTTTGTAAAGATTTCTTTTAAATCTAATAACTTTATCTATCTTGTCGCTATTGTCGTTAACAAATGTCCTGTGAAACGAGTCGGTCGAAGTAAATCTCAAAGAGTAGTTGCTGTGCAATTTTCTGCGTCGAGTGCAGCAAATCGAAGCTAAATACTTGATCTAATATTTCTGCATAGCGACTGTCGAGCAATTATACTAAATTGAAGTCATTATTAATCATCGCAATTGGAACGAAAAAGTCGAAACTGGACGCTGGTTCTTCGTGCAAGTACGAAAATGTACTTCATAAATTGGAAATAGCGTCGCAGTTGCATCGGGTGCAACAAGCTAGATGAGAGCTGAATTCTTGCTTGCGTACCTTGAACATAACAACAGTCGTATTACTATAATAAATCGAAGCGATTTAGTCGTTATAGTAAGAGCAAAATAAGTAGAAATTTCTTGCGCAGCATATGCAGAAAATTCGCAGTCTACTGACCATAGTAATTCGATCGTATAGACTCTAATAAAATGAAATTTCGCTAATGACACTATAGTAACAGTTCAGTTTCAGAGAGACAGACGAAGAAGTCTGTCGTGCCGCAACCAACGGCGTCGGTGAACGTTTTAATCGAATCACGATCAATTTTCTTAATTCGTCTTTACTCTCAGTTCCAGACAGTCCGCTGCGAAACGCATAAACATCCGCAGTCTGTGCTTATCAGGTAGGAGAACACGAAGATATTTGCAATGAAATTGTTTCGTTAGAAAATGGAAAGAAAAAAAAAACACATTCGTTATTAGTTCGCTCTTTGTTCGGTTTGTTTGAAACACGAGTAAACATCCACAGGTTGAAAAATAGCGATACGGACATTCTCCTCGTGGCGAGTCGGTCGCGCGCTACGCTTGTCCCAGATTCGCCTTCGAACGGGTTTATTTATTAAGACGTAGCTACATGTGAACATACAAATGTTTTCCAACGGAACTGTTTGCTGTGCGGCGCAGACGATGAGAGGATTGTCTCCGGTGAACCGAAGAGTGTATCAGCTTGAAATATTTCTTGAAAATTGTTTCACATATTCCCCGACAAACTGTTCGATACAGTTCTTTAAATCGTTCGAGGTATTTTCGTAAAATTACTCGAAATGTTCCTTACTTGTTTTTTGAACGCTAAACCTGTTGTTACAAATGGAAGTCCATCGATCCTAATTTAATAATCATTGATCACCGTGCCATTTCTTTCGCAGTCGGAACGATTGAAACATCTCATAATACATTCAATCGCGTAATACTTGCTTCGAAGAAAAACAAAATATAGAATCTGAATAATTATAGATTAAAAAATTGATAAATGAGAAAACGACGACATCAATTTTTAGTCGCATCAAGACCCGACATAACCCGATCAAGACACGGTCTCGCTCGCGAACGCTTTTGTTCTCGCTGGAACCGAATAAAATCATTTCGGCCAGCTTTCGCGGCGAAATATTCCACCGTGCGTCGGGAATATAATAATAACGAAGCGAAAGAGCGATCCACGCCGACCGGGGTTTCGTCTGGCGCGGGGGAGCGCGCTATCGGAAAATAATCGAATCGAAGGTTCGAGCCCCTTCGAGCGGCAACACTCGAAGCGGACAAGCACTGCGAGCGTAATCGTTCGTTTAAAATGCGAGCGATGTCTCGCCGGGAAATTCCCCAGCGTGAAGCGATCGCGGGGAAACGTTTCCTCGAGGTTCAAAGTCCGCCCCCGCCCCCCCCCCCCCCTCCTCCTCCTCCACCAACCCCGTGAAACAGGAGAGCTTGTCCAAGAAAAGGATTTACACGGCTCGCGTGCATCGACCGGTGCTGCATTTGCATAAAACATATCGCCGCCGGTTTCATCGACTACCGAACCATTCCGGATGGATTTAGGGAAACTGATTAAAAGTAATTGCATCGTTTACTTCTCCCTCTCTCTCTCTCTCTCTCTCTCTCTCTCTCTCTCTCTCTTTCTCTCTCGTGCCGAATTAATTTCTCTTCGTTCGTTGCGCGAGCATCCGAACCGAGATTAAGGCGTTCATTATTAATTACGGAAAATAGCTCGGCCGCGAGCTCTGCCGCCACGCTCTGTTCGCCATCTTGGAAAAGAACTGTTGAACGTGTTCTGCCAAGATTAAATTAATCACCGAGCTAATTTCATCGGCGTTTTATCAAATTAGATATCCGTTTGTTATAAATAGACGCGGATTTGCCGGATAGATATGTATTTTCAATTGACTTTGACATTCTTTTTCTTCCCTTAATTATTAAGCTGAGAATATCGCATCGATGATCCTCGACGATTTTTGATCTATTCATATTTAAATATTATCTCTATAAATATTACCGAGGCTTGGTTACACGGTGTCGCGAGTAATTTCCAAGTAACGCCGAAGTCGACGAGCTGTTTCGTTGGTTTACCAAGGCGAGACGGCAGTTAGTGCCTGTAACGAAATGAAATCGGTCGGTCGCCGATCACGACGTAAATCCCGGTTCCCTCGATCGCGGCCCCCCCGGTTGCTCGGGGTTTTAGTCCCTTTTTATCGAGTTACACCTGGACGCCAGGTGATCCGGCGCACCGCGTAATACCGGAAGTTCGCCGAGACGTGGCGAAAGTGTGTCTCCAATCTCCACTTCGGGGCTGTTTCCGAGCAGCCAGCTATCTTTCTCGACACCCCCAGCAGCTCCCCTTCTATCCCCGGCCTCCCCGGTTTTCCCGGCCGCCGTTCCACCGGCGTTCCCGGTTTCCCTGTTCGTCGACGGCGTCCCTCGAGGACGGTACTGATTTATTTAAAAGACGACGCCGCCGGGCTCGAATCCGCACCGAAAACGGGAGGATGGCTTCCTCCGGTGGCCAAGAAGCCGCGAAACGAAATCATGCGACGAAATCATGCGACGAAAATGCTGGCCGTTCCCGCGTCGGTCTCGATACCCTATTTCGATATCCTGATCCCTGTCACTCGTAACCTGGCGACCATGTTCTCGCAGATCGAATTTATTTATTTAGCGACGACCGGCAAGATGCACTTTCAATTTTTCTATAAAGATTCGACGTGATAATAATGGTAATAGTAATGGATTAATAACGTCACTAATAATAGCAATACTGACAGTAAAATGATAATAAAATAATGATAGAAGAATAACGAAATTATAATGAAAATTAACGCGAAAACAATATGATTGTAACGTGAAAAAGAAGAAAAATTATACATCCTAGTTTCTGATAACAGTAATATAATTGATAATTAAATCGATAAAAATCATCGATGACCAACGTCATTAGCAGACTGTGGGTTTTAAACTGTAAATAAATTAGAAATTCTGCTTATTACAATTATTAACAGAGGAAATACATTTCACTTATATTCCACATAATCGATATTTTTCAATTATCTTCGACAATTTTCATTTCGCATAAAAATCACGAAAACGGTGAATAGTAGATTTTGTTGAATTATTTAACCGATGCGACGATTCGAAATTCGTAAATCAATGACTGCGATGATTCGGTTTTATAAAAGCTCTCCATTGATATCCTCTCAGTTGGTGCGCGAAATAATCGAATCCCGAGAAATTGAACGTTCGCCCGAAAAATAAAATGGAAACTAGAATAATTTACAAAGCACGGGATTTATTTTATTCTGTCGCGAATTCGAAGTAGAATTTTCCGAAATTCATACTCGACTTTTAAATTCACGGAAAGTTCGATCGTTTTGAACGATGGTGCCAGGCTCGCCGACAACTTTGTCCGTTATCCTCGAGGCAAAATTGAAACATGGAAAGAACACGTTCAACTTCTTGCTAATTGAAGCATCGCTTTGGTGTTCCTTTTTCGCGACGGAGGGGCAGGTGGGGGTGGAGGACAGGAGAGAAGGTCGGCGAAGCAGCGGCCGAAGCGGGATCAAACTAGAAGATTGAGTAAACGTCCGTAGTGATAAATTAAAGCTTTTTTCCGTTCCTGTCTCGTCGCGTGTAATAAAAGAAATATTGCGAATTAAAAGAGCAAAAGCAAAGAGAGAGAGAGAGAGAGAGAGTCTGGTTGGAAAGTTTAGGCAGCGCTGGTGAGGAAGTAAGATTAAATGATGCCGGCTTAGAGCACTAGATCGCGATCCACTTACTTTTTGGCGCGCTTTAAAAATTCATTCTCATTCGGCCGCGATTTCGGCAAACTTTCGTAATGAGCACCATTTTGCAACTGTCCTTTCACGATCATGGTCCCGTGGGAGAAAAAAAACCGGGTCCGGGACTTTCGCGGGGATCTCGCGCTTTCGCTAAACAACAGTTCATCGACGTTCTCCCTCTTCTTTCAAAGCCGTGTCGAGCAAATTAAACCCGTAACGCGAAGATTTTTATTTATAAGCTCCTACTTGTTTCAAATGGCGGACGCTCGGTTGTACCTTTCATTATTATATTATTAATTGAATTCCAGTGTCTAACAGAGACGTTCAACGCTGCAATTTGCTCAATCTACCGTTTCCTAATGATTTCACGAAATGCATACTTTGCAGAATTTTTCGGAGAAAGGCGAACAGGAGAAGAAAGAACGCCTTGGTTTTAATAATAATTCGATCGATTCTGATCGTATTAATAGACCTTTCATCTGTCGAGGCGTTGAAGGCGACAAGTTTGGAACATTTCGGCGGATCCCGATCGAGTCCCCTCGACGAAAATATATTTATGTATTTTAATGAAATGTCGAGTCGTTACGCCGATCGCTCGAAAGCTCCCGCGACACGGGACAGATTTTAATTAATTAAGGCCGAAACGAGTTTCGGGGAGGAGAAGCTCTCTCGGCGGCGTGTTGTCGTCGCCGGCGAAAGGCTCGATAATGGAAGATCGATCGGCGACGACCGGGTTCGGGCCGAATCTGGGAAGAGGGTGCGACCGGACTCCTGGAAACAATACTTCTGTGATCGAAAGATATGAATGGCATATGTACATACACTTTGTTTATCGTGTACACACAACTCCGACCGTTTCGTTCGACCGCGCCGCCGACGGGACCGAGTATCGTCGACGTACGAACGACGCGATATCAAATATTTTACTGATACGCAAGCGACGCTCGCCGAGTCGCTTACTTTCCAATTAAAACGCGAAAGGGATTCTCGAACTTCTCGTGTTATTTTACCGTCCTGCTCGCCGTGATCGTCGATGGACCGACGATCTTCCGTTATTTGTTACGTGAACTATAATATCCGAACGTGCGATACACCTTCTGCGCTATAAATTCAAACTTTCGCGCTCCAAATTCATCCTTTTGTAAATCGTATTCGTCATTTTAAACTCAGAACGGATATTTTTACAGCTTTGTTACTTTATAAATGTAATATGAATTTAAGTAATTATATAATTTATATATTTATTGATTATATTTATTTTGCATGCTAACGCAATTTTTATGAATTCTTCTTGGTTAACGTCTGATAATTATTTATATCACGGTATAAATTCCATTATATGTTAATCTACGTCGATAATAATTACTTACAAAATATTATATTTCGAAAACATGAATTTACATGTTTATAAAATAATGAGAAAATTACAAGTAATTAAGTTTCAGTATTCTCTAATAATTACGTGTAGGATGTCATTCAAGTTTTTAACTCGATATAAATTTTAGTAAGTAATACATTAATTACAAATAATTCAATTCCATTTGCGCATTCGAACATGACTTAAAAAATGATTAATTTGGAGTGCAGAAAGGTGAATACGATCTTCTAATTTGACTTGCAAAATGGTAATCTATGATTGCAAAACCTGCAATATAAGAATGGAAATAACAATTAACGATATCCAGATTTGACGTATCCAAATTTCAAGAATTCAAATTTTCAGTATTCAAATTTCCATGAAATTGCACGGAAAAATTCGATTTCCAATTCTCGAACGAGTGCGCGAAGATCGATGGTCCACGGGTAATTTTTCACGGGTTCGCCGTAGTGGCAGGATCGCGGCTGACAGAAAATTTCACCGAACAATCGATTTTACATCCGCTGGAACCAATATCGCAGACAATTTCCCGACAATCCAAGAAAACGAAGACGAAACGAATCAATCAGCCCTCATCCACGATTTAATTAACGAAGCTTCGCCACTTCGTCGAACGCCGCGGGAAATCGAGGGTAGAAAGGGGTGGCGGACCAGCTTTTGATTTCGAGGACGATCGCGGACGAGACCGACAGGATGTTTTTGAAACGATGATAATTTCAAGAAAAGGGTGGGAAGCAAAGTATCGCAGAATCTTGTATACACACACGTACGAAGCGACGTCTATATTTCTACTATTGCTCGTTGTTAAAGCTTTATTTTTATGCGACAGCGAAATTAAAACTAACCATTATACTTTTCTGCGACGATTGTCAGCGTGTCGCTGATCACGATCGGCACGCCAATGAAAGTAAAGATTTTACAAACGACGATGATTTTAGAATATCAATTGCGTTTCGATCGACAGGCGTTTATAAATAGACTGGGGATTTTTATGCGTCCGGTTCCGAAAATCTAATTCCTAGTATGAAAAATTCATTTTTAACAGATCCTTCCTTTACCGGAATTAATTCTATGTAAATCGAATCGGTTCTTGGTCGTTCTGAAAGAAGTAATTTACAAAGTGAAATCACTTCCGTGTCCATCGAATTGATTCTTGACCATTCCCGAAGAAACAATTCGTCGAATTAATTCCGTTTCAGTCGAATCGATTCCATAGAACGTTTCCCAAAGCAAAACTTGCCGGACCGAATGATTTCCGTGGGATCTAAACGAGACGGAACGGTGAATAAAGATCCCGCAGTCCGCGTACATAATTTCGAAATTACTGTTTCGCGGGGACAGGAACGATTGTCCCTCGTACGACGCCGCGATTTCCCATGAGTTTCCTTCGGCGACTATCGATCGTAGTCGAACCACGTTTCGCTTCCTCGGCGACACACCACCACGGACCATCGAAGCTTGTATCCGGTGAAGTATTTGATATTGATGACTCGCGAGGAGCATCAACGTGTAAATAGAGTTAAGGGATCTAGATCGTAAATCGTAGCGGTACGTTAAGCAATAAGCCACGCTGAAAACGATACATATCATGAATTGCCTGTACGGTGCTCCCGACGTCGATCCTCGGATAGATGGACACCGACTACCAGGAGAACAAAAGACACCAGAACAGAGGCGGTTTTTACCTTGGCCGAGAACAAAAAGAAAAAAAGATTATCGACGCGTATGATCGAAGCACAATTTCGAGGTTCGATGCTCCTTTGATTTCCGTACGAAGCTCTGAACGGAGACGGAGGAACATTTCTGTTCCATCTTCCCTCCGATCTCACTGCACTCTAAGCGTTCGTTCCACTAATCGATGATGTTTGTTAAGACGACGGTTCACGGCCGCTTCCACAGTTGCGTCTCTATATTTTAGAATTGTTGAGCATCTATGGTTTAGTATTCATCGTTGAGTATTTATCGTCTGATATTTATCGTCTAATATTTATCGTCTGATATTTATCATCTAATATTTATCGTCTGATATTTATCATCTAATATTTATCGCTTACTATTTATCGCCTAGTATTTATTGTTGAATATATATATCGTTGAGTATTTATCGTTGCCTATTTATCGTTGACTATTTATCGTTCAATATTTATATCTCGATCGTTAAGTATTTCTTAAGGCTTCGAGAGTGCAACACACGCTTCTCTAAATAATTTCCTATGCGCGTACATATCGAAGAAAAATGTTCGTCTCCATCAGCGTTAAAATTCGATTAGAAGTCGCTCGAGTTTTGTAGCACGTTTGATTTTCCAGTGCATGCGAGGTCGAGAATAATTTTAAAGTAGTGCACCCGCACGATAAATCTACAAATTCAAAGACAGATTTTTAATAAGGAGAAAATCAAAGAAAATCGCAGAGATTCCCGCGTAGACGAGAATTCTCCGAGCAGTGCTTTCGCAGCGCTGTTCCTTCTTATTTCGTCCGCCATAGCGAACGCGGAGAGGGCGCGCTCATTTAACAGTCACCGCAGACCAATATGGCGCGCAATATCTCGAGTTAAAAAATTCCCTTTGTCGTCGCCGGCAAATTCTTCTTTGGTTACGTTTTCATTTACAGACGGTGCTCCTCGCATGCGGCGAACCTGTCTCTCCCACTCTATCTCTTCCCGGCTTTTCCTCGCGTTTCCCGTTGCATCGCCTCCACCTCGCTTTCCCTTCTCTTCGCCCTAGGGTCGCTCTTATTCGCCCCGCGGCCTCCCGCTTCCGTGTTCCTTTTGTATCGGCACGCAGGTTCACGAGATGCGCGACCGAACTTCTTATTCCCCGTGATTTCTGCGCGACCTGTTCGCCCGCGAAAACGGGACAGCGAAATACGAGGGATCGTAAGGAACGTCGATGAATTTCCGGTAACATCTTCGGCTATTAAATCACGCCCGCTCGAGACATTACGCACAAGAAAAGAGCTAGAGTGGAGTAGAAAAGGCGTCGAGATTTTTCGTTTTTTGGCATCGCTGATCCTGAAATCATTGCTTGTGAATTTTAAAATGGAAATTAAAATTGAGGCGTTTTGTTAAAAAAGAACAGAAATCTGATAAATTGGAAGAACGAAATAATTCTATTTTTGTGTCAACGAAAAGATTAGACGTGGTAGGAGACCCCTGGCTTCGTCCAACGCAGGAGCAAAATGGCCACACCCATTTCAAGAGACCACGCCTACCGAAAGCGCGAAAAAATAAGAAAAACATCATAATAAATAATAAAACATTTAGAAGAATCAATGAAAGAGCAATGAAAGAACAAGACAACATCATACTAAGAAAAAAGAACATAATACTTTATTTATTTTCAATAAATGTTCCCCCGGGCTAATTTCCTCTTTAAACCAACAAAATGTTGGCTCTCAGATATGTAACCGACCACTGGCTCCATCTAAAACAGAAACTAAAAGGCCACTCCCATTCAAATAGACCACTCTCGCCGCAGCTCGCCAACCCAGAAAGAACAACACGGCCACGGCAAATAACAAAACACGCAGAACAAACAAAAACAGAACAAGATAATCGACTAATTCGTTCGTCAAGCCAGCCATACGGAGAACGTGTGGTTAGCTACCTGGAGCACAAAGAGCCCACCGACTTTCAGCGACGAACGCGATCCTCTGTCGCCATGATGAGGCGTCCTGTGATCAACCCTACGGATCAATCCGCCGGCGAAAGAAAGGACCAATTATGCGAATGTTAACAAGCTCAATGGGAGAAACAAGGTGGACGACAGAAATAATTGGAGCATCATTTGTAGCTTCAATTGTCCTTGCCGGTCATCTCTGCCGAGGGAAATTAATCGGACCGACACAGAGGACGGTCGGCACGGGAGAAAGGGGTATGGATGGAAAACAAACAGAAAAAGAAATCGAATCAAGAGAGAGAGAATGAGAAAGGGAGAGAAAAAGATGGAAAGAGAGAGAGAGAGAGCGGGGAGATCGTCGACAGGGGATTTTTATCGACGGTCGAATTTAGTGCAGCCGGCAGATGCACCGGCGCTGCGTGCACGGAGATGCAAATTTCTGCGGGATCGACCCTTAGTGTTTTATCGAATCAATCTTCGGGCGATTAGGCGGACAACGATTTTTAACGGGTCGTCACACATTAGCCTTTTGTTGGCTCCGTCAAAGGCCAGAGTCTCTCTCGCGGGAATGAAACGAGGGATGAACACAGAGGGACGAACGGGGGCGGGGGACGGGCGGTCGAGACCCGCGAAAATGCAAGCTGGACAAAAGTGGCGTTACCCCGCGGCGCTCTTTCTCTCTCGACTTTTTCGATAAAGCGTCCCATTGTTGCGGCCCCGCTCTCCGGTTCCCGTTCCGCGCTATTCTCTTCACCGATTTCTGCGCTGGTCCCTGTTTCTGCGTTCGAATGTCGCGCTCCGATTTCGAGGTGTCGCCCGATAAAGGACGCGAACGAGTCGGCGAGAGCTGCAGCAATTTTTGCATTCTCCTACGTGGGAATTTTAATGGAGAAAATAAACGGGAGCGCCGTTTGGAAGACACGG